>NC_134398.1:86824904-87124904 GCF_050003625.1 Haematobia irritans
CCAAAACATGGACCGATACTCACAATTTTTGGCACATGTATTTGTGGTCCTACAATACCTCTAGATTTCCAATTTCAGGTAAATTGAATAAAAACATCGGTTTCTATAAGCTCAAGAAGTAAAATCGGGAGATCGGTCTATATGGGGGCTATACCAAAATATGGACCGATACTCACAATTTTTGGCACACGTATTTGTGGTCCTACAATACCTCTATATATCCAATTTCAGTTAAATTGAGTAAAAACTGCGGTTTCTATAAGCCCAAGAAGTAAAATCGGGAGATCGGTCTATATGGGGGCTATACCAAAACATGGACCGATACTCACCATTTTTGGCACACCTCTTATGGTCATAAAATACCTCTAGATTTAAAATTTCAGGAAAATTGAATAAAAACTACGATTTCTATAAGCCCAAGACCCCAAATCGGGAGGTCGGTTTATATGGGGACTATATCAAAACCTGGACCGATATAGCCCATCTTCGAACTTGACCTGCCGGCAGACAAAAGACGAGTTTGTGCAAAATTTCAGCACGATTGCTTCATTATTGAAGACTGTAGCGTGATTACAACAGACAGACAGACAGACATACGGACAGACGGACATCGTTATATCGTCTTAGAATTTCTCCCTGATCAAGAATATATATACTTTATATAGTCGGAAATCGATATTTCGATGCGTTACAAACGGAATGACAAACTTATTATACCCCCGTCACCATTCTATGTTGGTGGGTATAAAAAACCGCTTAATAAGTTTTGTATCGAAAGTCACATTTTTGATTGAAACTCTGTAAAATTAAAAGATTTGTTTGACTCAAAATTATGTATTTTATGCATTTTATTTAAATATTTTCATTTTAATTGTATACAGAATAAAAACTAAACTGTTCGTGGGAAAAATTAATTACCTTGTGAGACAATTGAACTTAATTCCACTCCACTTTTTTCCACAATGCGTTGTAAAAATTAGAAAAGGTAAAGCCCTAGTTTTTAACTACAATTAATGAAATTACACGCTCTCATAGGAAAAATATAATGAACTAAAAGTAAAGAACATTTTTAATAAAAAATTTAAATAGATCCTAAAATTGGAGAATTTTGCTTAAATTGAGTTCATAAGTCTCTCAAATGAGTAAATTTCACCAAAATTGTGCCTGTCTTGTACTTCGTATAGCACTAACGACATTTTAGTAATTATACCGTTCACCACTACTGTGGTACAAGGTATAATAAGTTTGTGCATTTGTATGTAACGCCAAGAGGGAAAAGTCTGAGACCCATCGTTTAGTATACCGATCGTCTTAGAATTAAATTCTGGGTCGATTTAACGATGTCCGTCTGTCTGTATATGTAATTTTGTGTGCAAAGTACAGGTCGCAGTTCGCAGTCCGATCGTCCTAAAATTTGGCACAGAGTTTTAATTTGGCTCAAAGATAATCGCTATTGATTTGAAAAAAAAATCGGTTCAGATTCAGATATAGCTGCAATATATATTTATCACCGATCTGGTCATAATTGCTGTATTTATCAACTTATTTTCTTAGAATATCGAGCAGCCAAATGGTTTGCGAATCTCGCAAAATATACAAAATATCACCCAAATCGGTTCAGATTTAGATATAGCTCCCATATATATCTTTCGTCCGACTTGAACTTATATGGCCTCAAAAGCCAGAGTTTTGCAGGATTTGCTTCAAATTTTGCACAAGGAGTGCGTTTAATTGTATAGTTAAGTGTGCCAAATTTGATTAAAATCAGTTCCGATTTAGATATAGCTCCCATATATATATTTCGTCCGATTTGGACTTATATGGCCTCAAAAGCCAGAGTTTTGTCCTGATTTGCTTCAAATGTTGCGCATGGAGTACGTTTATTAGTATCGTTAATTGTGCCAAATTTAGTTGAAATCTGTTTAGACTTAGATATAGCTCCCATAGATATCTTTCTCCCGATATGGACTTACATGGCCCCAGAAGCCAGAATTTTACCATAATTTGCTTGAAATGTTGCACTAGGAATAAAATTGGTAGTGTAGTCAAGTGTGGTAAATTTTATTGAAATCGGATCAGATTTAGATATAGCTCCCATATATATCATTCGCCCGATTTGGACTAATATGACCACAGAGGCAAAAGTTTTACTCTTATTTACGTGCAATTTTGCAGAGGGAGTAGAATTAACACAGTAACTATGCATGTGAAATATTATTGAAATCGGTTCAGATTTCGATATATGTTTTTTCCGATTTAGTACCGATTTAATACCCACATTTTCCTTATAAAATCGCCACATCGTCGAAAACTTGTAAAAATTACTCAAACTTTCCTATTACTCTAATACACATCTATCACCGATCTGGTCATAATTGATGTATTTATCAACTTATTTTCTTAGAATATCGAGCAGCCAAATGGTTTGCGAATCTCGCAAAATATCACCCAAATCAGTTCAGATTTAGATATAGCTCCCATATATATCTTTCGTCAGACTTGAACTTATATGGCCTCAAAAGCCAGAGTTTTGCAGGATTTGCTTCAAACTTTGCACAAGGGGTAGGTTTAATGGTATCATTGTGTGCGACAAATTTGGTTAAATACAGTTCGGATTTTAGATATAGCTTCCATATATATCTTTCGTCCGATTTGAACTTATATGGCCTCAAAATCAAGAGTTGTGCCCTGACTTGCTTCAAATTTCGCAAAAGGAGTACATTTAATAGTATCGGTAAAGGTACTAAATTTGGTTGAAATCGGTTCAGATTTAGATATAGCTCCCATATATCTATATATATATATATATATATATATATATATATATATATATATATATATATATATATATATATATATATATATATATATATATATATATATATATATATATATATATATATATATATATATATATATATATATATATATATGTACAACTGATTTGGGGAAATGTGTTAGACTATTTCATATTTTAAACCTTTCCACAGAGAATAATTTTATATGATATTTAAGTGTGTCAAGTTTGATCTAATTTGGTTCAGATTTAGATAAAGCTTCATATATTTGTTTTTCAGGTTTAAACAAACATGGCCAAAATTCCCACACTTTACACAAAATTTTGTGATGATTTCTCCATACACTGTAATGCAAGACTTTCCACAGAACTGTTGAGTTTTAAATAAGGCTCCAATTCGCCCGATATAATATATCACAACCCACAATTGACCACATATCTTGGAGAGATCTAACCAATATCCTTGTTTTTACTAACATTGTGTTTCATCCCAGGGCGTTAGCCGATTTAAATTTTAATTCTAGAGATTTTGTAGAAGTACAAAACAGGGATCCGGAGCGGTCCATTTTTTCGCTCCGCTCCCGCTCCGGAGAAAAAAAAACCGCTCCGCTCCTCGCTCCGCTCCGAGAAAAAAAAATCGCTCCGCTCCGCTCCACGCTCCGCTCCACGCTCCGCTCCACGCTCCGCTCCGCTCCTCTTCGAGAAAATTATAGTACAAACATTGTATTATTTGTTCAATTGAGTTTTATTTTATTTAGAAAAATCGGGCGGTACATATATGGGAGCTATAGCTAAATCTGAACCGATTTCGATGATTTTTTGCACATATAGTTAGTGCTATAGAAGATTACATTTCGCCAACTTTGAGTAAGATCGGTTGATAAATAAGGGTTTTATGACCTAATTTGACAAAATCGGGCGATACATATATATGGGACCTATATTTAAATCTGAACCGATTTCGATGAAATTTTCAGACTTAACGGGTGATACAGAAGATTATTTTGTGCTAAATTTGACGACGATCGGTTAGTAAAAAAAATGCAACGTGACCCCATTTGTCGAAATCGGGCAATACATATATATGGGAGCTATATCTAAATTTGATCCGATTTCTTCCAAATTCAATAACGTTCGTCCTTGTGCCCAAAAAAACTCCCTGTACCAAATTTCATCAAAATCGGTTAATAATTGCGACCGAAATCCTGTGAACAACAAATACATGGACAGACGGACGGATGGACGGACGGACGCCGAGCGCTAGATCGACTCAGGAGGTGATTCTGAGTCGATCGGTATATGTTTTATGGGGTCTAAAATCAATATTTTTTGTAGGCACATTTTTTGGCAGATCAAACTTATTATACCCTAACCACTATGTGGTTTAGGGTATAATGACTTTAAAACAATGTGTTGAAATATTTTATTAATTTTGAATATTTTTTCAGAAATATTAAATCCATTTTGACTTCATTAAAACGAAATTTGCATTCATGTTAGGATACACATTTTTATGTCGAATCACTTAGCTATAAGGACAAACAGACTTCATTGAAAAGTTTAGAGACTTTTAGACAAGGAAAAACTTTTTTTCAGAGAAATACGTCTTCTATTATAAGCAAAATTCGTATTCGTATTTTAAGCATGTGAAATATTTGGCCTCCCGACAATATTCTTTGCGGTGCACCATCTACTATTTAATATGTGATAGAAACCAAATTTATGAAAATAGACCAAAATGGACCGAATTCTGTTTGGTCTGACCATCGGACCAAATTTAAAAATTAGAAATCTTTTGGACTAATTTTGGTCCGATCGGACCAAAACGGCAACGCTGATTGGAATTGAAAGTCTATACACAGAGTAGAAGTAACTACTCTCCGAAAGTTTTTTTATACCCTTCACCACTACTGTGGTACAGGGTATAATAAGTTTGTGCATTTGTATGTAACGCCAAGAAGGAAAAGTCTGAGACCCATCGTTTAGTATACCGATCGTCTTAGAATTAAATTCTGAGTTTAGCGATGTCCGTCTGTCTGTCTGTCTGTCTGTCCGTCTGTCTGTTGATGTATTTTGTGTGCCAAGTACAGCTCGCAGTGTTAGTCCGATTGTCCTAAAATTTGGTATAGGGTCCTGTTTCGGCTCAAAGACGATCCCTATTGATTTTGAAAAAAATCGGTTCAGATTTAGATATAGCTGCCATATATATTTTTCACCGATCTGGTCATAATGGGCGTGTGTATCAACCGATCTTCCTCAAATTCCGTACATCCGAATATTTTATGAGTCTCGAAAAACTTGCAAAATATCATCCAAATCGGTTCAGATTTAGATATAGCTCCCATATATAGCTTTCGCCCGATTTACACTCCTTTGCCCACAGAGGCCAATTTTTTTCTCCGATTTAGTTGAAATTTTGCACAGGGAGTAGAATTAGCATTATAGTTATGCGTGTCATATTTGGTGGCAATCGGTTCAGATTTAGATATAGCTCCCATATATAGCTTTCGCCCGATTTACACTCATATGACCACAGATGCTAATTTTTTGCTCCGATTTAGTTGAAATTTTGCACAGGGAGTAGAATTAGCATTGTTGCTATGCGTGCCAAATTTGGTTGAAATCGGTTCATATTTAGATATAGCTCCCATATATAGCTTTCGCCCGATTTACACTCACATGACCACAGAGGCCAATTTTTTGCTCCGATTTAGTTGACATTTTGCACAGGGAGTAGAATTAGCATTGTAGCTATGTGTGCCAAATTTGGTTGAAATCGGTTCAGATTTAGATATATCTTCCATATATAGCTTTCGCCCGATTTACACTCATATGACCACAGTGGCCAATCTTTTACTCCGATATAATTGAAATTTTGCAATGAGAGTAGAATTAGCATTGTAGCTATGCGTGCCAAATTTGGTTGAAATCGGTTCAGATTTAGATATAGCTTCCATATATAGTTTTCGCCCGATATGGACTTATATGGCCCCAGAAGCCAGAGTTTTGGCCCAATTTGGTTGAAATTTTGCACTAGGAGTACAATTAGTAATATAGTCATATGTGCCAAATTTGATTGAAATCGGTTCAGATTTCGATATAGCTCCCATATATATGTTTTTCTGATTTCGACAAAAATGGTCAAAATACCAACATTTTCCTTCTAAAATCGCCACTGCTTAGTCGAAAAGTTGTAAAAATGACTCTAATTTTCCTAAACTTCTAATACATATATATCGAGCGATAAACCATAAATAATCTTTTTCGAAGTTTCCTTAAAATTGCTTCAGATTTAAATGTTTCCCATATTTTTTTTACTAACATTGTGTTCCACCCTAGTCCATTAGCCGATTTAAATTTTGAGTCTATAGATTTTGTAGAAGTCTATCAAATTCTGTCCAGATCGAGTGATATTTAAATGTATGTATTTGGGACAAACCTTTATATATAGCCCCCAACACATTTAACGGATGTGATATGGTATCGAAAATTTAGATCTACAAAGTGGTGCAGGGTATAATATAGTCGGCCCCGCCCGACTTTAGACTTTCTTCACTTGTTTTGTTTTGCAACAGACGTAGAGAAGAGGTTTTGTTATATTTGAAATGTGTGTGTGTATGTTTATGTTTGCAACAACTTCCATCGACATCAGTCCGTGGTATACCTACGAATATTCTTACTCAGATCTAGTGTTACCTAATTTCGCTTTTTTCCCCTTTATTGTATAATAAATGTATATGCGCACATTTTTCAACCAAAATTGAAACTATCCATAATTTTAATTAAATTTTCGAGAACTAATATCAGAAATAAGAGAATGCTAGGATATAGTACAATAGTAAAGCAAATGTGAATGAAAAAAAGCATGCCCGGTTCCAAAGATTTTGTCTTTACTTTAACAGTTTGGGTATTAATTCCGAGCCAAAGAAGCGGAGAATACAAGAAAGGATACTTTAAAGACGTAATTCTCTTTTAAATTTGGGGGTTATGTACTTGCTTCTAGGAAGCAAATGTTAATTTTTCATTTTTTTAGATTTTTTTCGTCATTTGTTATCAAAATCCTTTAAAAACGAGTTACCGAGTTATTTTTTTTTCATATTAAGACTCGACTTCCAGTAGAAATTATGCTATGTTTCAAGTAAAAAGCGTCTTTAAAATAAAGTGTTGAAAAACATGTCTTATTTTTTAACGATTTTTTGCTTTGTAGGCAAGATGCATAAAGGAAACAAATTTAAAGACAATTTTATTAATTTTAAAGAATTTTTCTTAATTATTAAAGTCACGTTGACCTTACCTCAAAAATTTTATCTTTCATGTTATAATACACATTTTTAAGTAAAATCACTTAATTATAAGGACAGTACAACTTCATTCAAAAGTTTATTGCCTTTTGGACAAGAAAAACAAACTTTATTTTAGAGAAATGCGTCTTCCATGTTAAGCAAAATTTGCATTCTTATTCTAAGGACATGGAATCTTTGACTTCACGACAATATTTTTTTCAGTGTAGAAAACTAAAAAACTAAATATAAATAAGATCGTTTAATTGCATTTATTTGACGTTCATTACAAACATCTTTGTAGTAATACGGGATGAAATTGATCGAAAGTACTGTTGTTACTTTTACAACACATACTAGATATATATTTTGACATTTGCCGTTTTTGAAAACAATTACTAAAAAACACGTTGTGTTTTCCCCAATGTACGTACGTACAAAAATACATATCGTACATTTTAAACGTTTACTCACACTACGCAAAGTACTAGCTAAGTTTGAAATTACCTACACAGTGTAATTTCAAAGTTGCACATTTCATTCTAGTAATATTTTATTCGGAGCGGAGCGGTTTTTCATTTGGAAACCGCTCCGCTCCCGCTCCGCTCCCGCTCCGGCAAAAAAGGGCTTGCTCCGCTCCGCTCCACGCTCCGCTCCGGATCCCTGGTACAAAAATTGTCTCCATTATAAGTATCTGTATCAGGAAATGCAAACCTATATATATCTCCCAGCAAATGTGAAGTAGTTGAAATGGTAACACAAATGTTGGTCTACATAGTGGTGAAGATAGTCGGCCCCGCCCGACTTTAGACTTTACTTACTTGTTTTCATATATACCGATGTAAAAATTATATGTTTGGAACCAGTGTTTGAATTTTGCTGAAAAATTAGCTGAAAAATGAGCTGAAAAAAAAAACATAAAACCCTTTTTTATTTGAGTGCCGGAGCCAATGAAATGAGCAGCCCTTTTCAAAAACTCGTAGAACTCACTTTTAAGGAAAACTTTTAAAACTTTTAGGAAAAAAAAGATCTTGCCCTTGAACAATACAATTTTTGTATAGTTTTTCCTGAAATTATTCACACACTATGTCTAAAAATTAAGTACGTATAATTTTACTAATTACGCGAACTTTCTGCTTTGTAATTTTTCAGTCGAAAATTTCAAAATTCAGGGAAGATTCATAATTCTTCCAATGAGTACAGTACAAAAAGTAACCATATACAGGTATAGCTATCTTATAAACCCTAAAGAAGAATTTATTTCTAATTTTTTTTTTTATAAAATAAATACTTTTGTTTTAAACCAAAAAATAGGTTTTAATTTAAAATTATTTACATTGCCGATTCTTAAAGATCAAGTGACGCCCTGGCAGCCCACATTTACGTAAAATTACTCTAAGCTTGACTTACCCTAGGTTGCCATACGTCTGCCATTTCCCGCATTTCAGACGTACGAAAGAGTTCATGCGACATGGGTTCTAGAACTGAAGTAATGGACTCTACTGGACGGATTTCGAAAACTCCCCAATAAAATCTGCAAATATCTGAAAATTCATCCCCATAGAACCGCAAATCTCCAACTCAAAAATGTCCTTGCACTGGCGTCACTGTGTATTGGACGAAATTCATTTGGTTTGCACGAAATTCATTGATCGCATGAAGCATGTCCGTTGGGCTATCTGGGCTATCTTTGTTTGCACGATTTCTCCAATGGCAGATTAAGTGCGAACGTTCTCTCATTTCACTGCGAAATACTGTAGACATTGAATTTTATGTACACTCTTTCTTTTTTAGATTTTGAATTAAAGTTTTTATGGTTAATAACTTCTGCTAAAGAAGCATGCATGAAAGTGCGTGTGTGTGTGCGCGTGATGTGGGATGTAATTGCGGAGGTGCCCAAATATGTGAGATACGTACGGTTACGATAATCATGTGAACGAATAGGATTTTTGATGTTTTATGGCATTGACAGTTTATATTATCGGCTGAATTTGTGTAAAATTTTCTGCAGTAGTCAATGTGAGTAACTTTCCACGAGTTGGTCGGTAGCAAAACTGACAAACTCGTGCACAGGTTGTAAGGATGAGTAAAAACTCGTCACATAGAAAAAATATAGCCGGTATTATATAACAAATTTCGAACTTGAGTTAAGTTAGTCCTACAACTACCCAGCAAACAAATTTAGAAGTCCATTCTAAGTCATTACTTTTATCAAACAAGTTTGTAACATGTTCTTCTAATTTAACGTAATCTTTTAAGTCACAACAAGCTTTTCGAGGTTACATATAACAATCATTTGTTTTACGCATTTTTGCAAAAAAATAAATTTTTGGAATTTAATTGTGTATAAAACACATTAAATAAAATAATGAAAATCTCAAAAAACAAAAAATAAATTTGAAAATCGTACCGATCCATAGCTCGGCAGGATCTATCCATTTTAATATGCCCACCACCATAATATTTTATTTTAAATATTTTGAGACATCGATTTAATTTAATTTTATACCTTTTGCTACTACTGTAGTACAGGGTATAATAAGTTTGTGCTTTGGCACTCAAAAAAAATGAACTCTCAATTTCATTAAAGCCAATTTAACTAAAAGTTAAAATTAATCGAAATATTATTTTTGTATCAAGTTTCCTTTACTCTAATAATTTTTGCTTTAAATGAAATAAAATGCGAGGAAAAATTATACACAAATTAAGCATAAAGATTTACTAAATTTAGATTTCTCACAAAATAGTTCATTATTTCTTTAAATTTGCAAATTTTTCTACAAATCCTTCCATCATGAACTTCGTATGTCACTATAGACATTCTTGCAATCTTGAACTCCAAATTTTCTTTCAAACTACAAAATTTTCTTTAAAAAGTTTAAAAAAAAAAATATTTATGTCTAATAAATTTTCTTGATTTTGTCGAGAAATATTTACTTATTTTTGTGACATTGACGTGATGCCAGCTTTTGTAAACTGTTTAGTTAAAATTTTCTAAAAATATTCAAAATTTTCTAAACTTAACCAAAAGTTTTCTTCCTGGTGGGTTCACTGTCGATATATTAACGTTTTCTATGCTCGATATATTAAAAAACGCTTTGTATGCTCAGCAAAATACATTTTGCGACCGTTTGTGACTTTCATTCTATCTCGACAGAATTCACAAGAATTATGCCTCAAATTGTAGACATACTTTCTTTAATCAAAAAATATACAGTTTAGAATATAGTTTTGCATTGTCTGTTAAAAATGGTTTGTTTTCATTGGTACAATTGTACTAAATTCCACGTGCAGAAAGTACAATGGTACTACAATGATCTTTTTGGTATAATTTGAAATAATCGTTTCTCAAAATCTCAAAGCCCAAAAGGGAACAAATAACGAGTTGTGTGCTTGTGTGCGTATGTGTAATAACAAAGTCAAAATATGTTCCTCATACGCTCCCTAATACCAAAAACCTTGGCTTGGGAAAATTTGCTGGCCAACTAGTGTGACCAGATCTAAAATTGTTTTGCAGGTAAATCGGCATTAAAATAATGCTAAGCTCGATATTAAAATGCCAAAAAAAAACAACGCTTAATTAAACAAGTAAGGAAAGTCTAAAGTCGGGCGGGGCCGACTATATTATAGCCTTCACCACTATGTATACCAACATCTTAACACCTTCAAAGTTGTTAGGAGCTATATAAAGGTTTATTTTCCCATATACATTTAAATATGAACCGATTTGGAATTTTTTTTTAAACTTTCAAAAAATGTCTAGACTCAAAAATTTAACGGATCGACGAGGATTCATAGATCATTGTTTTATTATAAGGAGATCCATTAGAACTTTTTTTCGATCACAGAGTTTTCGGTGTACATCAGCACTATTCACTTTAGGTCCAAATTCTTTCTTTAAGCCATCTTTTAACTCCCCATACGACCTAGCCTTACACTCATGATCCATGAATAATTTTGATGTACCTTTTAACAATCTTTTCGCATATATTAGTTTTTGAATGTCTGCCCACTTCAATAGATATGCACATTGTTCAAACTCATTAATCCACTCGTTCACATTGCGGTAGTCATCTCCTGAAAATGTCTCCATTGATTCATCTACATCACGGAAAGTCAAAAGTGGTTGGTAACGCAAACTGCATTGGACATAGCTACTCATTCCGTATAAGTGACAAGGTCCTTTATTAATTTCCACATTTTTCAGACGTTCCATTTCTTGCAAACCCCTTTCTTCGAAAAGTCTTGCATCTTCTGCCGCCTTGCGACGAACGGCTTCTAACCTAACCATTTCTCCAATTTTCCTTTCTTCATTTACTTCCTTCGTTTGGGCATTTAAGTCTTCTTTCTACTTTGTCATTTCTTCTTCAAATCGTTTTTTGGCCTCAGCTTTGACCGCTTCTTCTTCTAATTTCATTCTTATTCTTCCTTCTTCCTCAAGACGTCTTTTATCATCTTCACAAAAGTCGTTTTCTTTTCCGAGTCTTTTCTTTTTGGATTTTCCTTCTCCAATAGCTTGATTCACCTTATTAATGTGCTACGGTCTCCTTGTGATGATATTTGTAATTCACGACATGCATCCCTCAAATCTTGATCCGTACACGCACAGAAAAAGCATGTTTGGACATGGTTGCCGCATACATATAATGCTTATCTAGAGCATGTAATTGTCGCGTATTTTGTCTTTGTAAAAATAGTTTTCGAGCGGAGAAAAATGTATGGTGGCAATAAGCATTTGAATGGTTCTCAAATACCGCAAACATGTTCTATCATTTAAACGATAGAATTGGAGACCATTAAATGGTCGGGGAAATGATGTACCTTACCATTCAATTTTTTTATTTTTTTACAGGGAAAAAAGTATTTTTATAGGTTAAGTATAGACATGTCTAGAACCATTACATGGCCATAAAGACCATTTACATTTTTTTCGTGACCATTTAATTTTTTAACTTTTTTGCAGCGAAAAGAATTTTATAAAAACATTGAGAAGGTACGCACGATTTTAATTTTGCGCGTCAGTCGTGTGTTGATTGTTTCTTGGAATGGACGGAGAATATGGATTTACTGTGTTTTGTGTTAATTTATTTATTCAGAAGTGGCACGTAGTTTTATGTGAACACAAAAAAAAGAAAGTGTAATTGAAAAAATGTACTTGTTTTTTGTTCTGCATTTTGATATTTGGATCATTTATTTTTATTTGCAGTTACATGATGTCTGCGTTTGTACATTTGATGGGCACGATGTAAATATGGAATAATAACTTATTGTTGAAATTGAAATAAAATAGAGTGTATATATATGATGTTTGCTTGAAGGGCATTATAAATACAAATAAACAATAAATTAGTTTATAAATAAATAAAAACAAAAAAATAAATTTAATTTTGTGTTTTCTTTTCTCAAGTGGCGTCCTTTTTTCGACGATGAAAAAAGTTTTATCATAAAGATCAAAACATTTTAGGTTGTGACCATGTTCTTTTAACTAGGAGAAAAACATTTTTAATGAATACCATAACATTTTAAATCGTGACCATTGTCTTTTCATTCAAACAAAATTTTTTTATCAATATAATAACATTTTAGATGAGGACAATTATATTTTTCTTAGAACCATGTTCACTGAGCCAACATGGCTGCAGGTTAAAATGTTACATGGTCGCCGCAAAAATGGATCCTATCATATTATTTTGCTCTTCGAATATGATTGTGACAATCATGTTTCTTCTCTGCGTGTAGCACGATTCAAATCCGTTATGTTATTAAATTGTAATTGTCAATTGTTGAGCCCCCAAATGTAGGATATGGTGTAAGAATATCCAAATAATCAACGCCAATATGTAAAGCAAAGCAAACTCAAAAAGACTAAATTAGAAATTGGAAATATGAATATATGGTCATATGAATCTAAATCGGGCGAAAGATGTATATGGGAGTTAATTTAAATCTGAACAGATTTTAACAAATTTGGTATGTATTACAAGAATGTTAGTCCTACTCTCTGTGTAAAACTTCAAGTATTATAAGTGCGTATCGGACGAAAGATGTATATGGCAGCTATATCTAAATCTGAACCAATTTCAACTAAATTTGTGCATGCATAGTAAAAATGTTACTTTCATTCCCTGTGCACAATTTTAAGTAAATCGGACGAAAATTTTGATCTACGGTGGTCATATCTGTAAATCGGACGACAGATATATATGGGAGCTATATCTAAATCTGAACCGATTTCAACCAAATTCGGTATGCATATTTATAATGTTAGTTCTACTCCTTGTGCATTTTGCGTAACGTAACTCGGGGTAAAACTTTGGCCTCTGGGGTCACAGGAGTGTAAATCGGGCGAAAGCTATATAGGGACCTATATCTAAATCTGAACCGATTTAAACCGAATTCGATATACATGTTCATAATATTAATTCTACTCCCTGTGCAAATTTCACGTAACTGGGAGTAAACTTTTGGCCTCTGGGACCATACACTCAGAAAATTTAACGTCGTAACTACAAGTAAATTTCATAATATTGAGTTGTTCAAAATTTTACTCACAGTTAGTTAAATTTAACTATTGATGAACAAAATTAACTCAGTGAAAGTAAATTGAACTTACGACCATTACCAGCAAAATGGTTAAGAACTCCTAATGAGTTCGTAAATGGACTGAAGCAAATATAATAATAGAGAATACGTATTTTCTCGAACGTACGAAGAAGTTTCTCAGCGTTACTGAACTTTTACTGTGCAATATTACGAAGTCTAATTGGACACGAAATTTCCGTTTCTGGTATAAATAAACTTACGATGAATGTCAATTCTAACTACCGTTGAGTGAATCTATTTCTAGACAATAGTTCGTCTCCGAAACATGTGCTCGTGTGGTGTTTCTAAAAATAGACACCCTTGACTGTGTGTGTTAATGAATAAATGCAGCCAATCAAGAAAAGAATAAACAAAGTCACATTTGGTTGATAAGAGCTAAGTGGCCCAGTGGATAGTGTGTTTAGTTAGAAAACTGATGGTACGCGGTTCGATCCTCCGTCCGGACAAAAGGTAAACTTTTATAAAATGATAAAAATGAAATCTAATAAATGATTCTAAAGGATTTGTACTGCAGAATAGTAAATGGTTTGTACTAAATATAATATGACATGTAGAAATTGGGGATCCTCCCCCTTGAGGTATCCTTGCTCCAAGTCACCAGGTGGTCTAGGAAATCCGGAACATTAATTTTTTTGTTTTTAAAAAATGTATTATTTAGTTAATTTTTTACTTATGAACAGTTTAAATTTGAACTTGACAAAAGTTAAAACAAATTACTAACCTATAGGAAAATGTTGAACTTACTATGAACATGCTTTTTTAGCGACATACGAAGTTCAATATTAACACTGGTTAGTTAAAAATAACTCGTAATGGGTTCACTCTTCTCTGAGTGTAGGAGTGTAAATCGGGCGAAAGCTATATATGAAAGCTATATCTGAATCTGAACCGATTTGACTGATATTTTCCAAAATGTACGAGACTCACAAAATATTGAATTATACGAAGTTGGAAGAAGATCGCTTGATAAATAAGTCATTTAACAGGTTGGCTGATAAGTCCCCGGTCTTACACATAGATGGCGTTGCTAGTATTAAATGCATATTATTTTTATATAGTACCAACCATCAAATGATACGTGTCAAAATTTGAGGTCTGTAAGTCAATTAGTTTGTGAGATAGAGCGTCTTTTGTGAAGCAACTTTTCTTATTGTGAAAAAAATGGAAAAAAATGGAATTTCGTGTTTTAATAAAATACTGTTTTCTGAAGGGAAAAAATACGGTGGAAGCAAAAACTTGGCTTGATAATGAGTTTCCGGACTCTGCCCCAGAGAAATCAACAATAATTGATTGGTATGCAAAATTCAAGCGTAATGAAATGAGCACGGAAGACGGTGAAAGCAGTGGACGCCCGAAAGAGGTGGTTACCGACGAAAACATGGAAAAAATCCACAAAATGATTTTGAATGACCGTAAAATGAAGTTGATCGAGATAGCAGATACCTAAAAGATATCAAAGGAACGTGTTGGTCATATCATTCATCAATGTTTGGATATGCGGAAGCTCTGTGCAAAATGGGTGCCGTGCGAGCTCACATTTGACCAAAACAACAATGTGTTGATGATTCTGAGCGATGTTTGCAGCTGTTAACTCATAATACACCCGAGTTTCTCCATCGATATGTGGCAATGGATGAAAACATGGCTCCATCACTACACTTCTGAGTCCAATCGACAGTCGGCTGAGTGGACAGCGACCGGTGAATCGTCTCCGAAACGTGGAAAGACCCAAAAGTCCGCTGGCACAGTAATGGCCTCTGTTTTTTGTGATGCCCATGGAATAATTTTTATCGATTATCTTGAGAAGGGAAAACCCATCAATAGTGACTATTATAGGGCGTTATTGGAGCGTTTGAAGGTCGAAATCGCGGCAAAACGGCCCCATATGAAGAAGAAAAAGCGTTGTTCCACCAAGGCAACGCACCGTGCCACAAGTCATTGAGAACGATGGCAAAAATTCATGAATTGGGCTTCGAATTACTTCCCCACCCACCGTATTCTCCAGATCTGGCCCCAGCGACTTTTCTTGTTCTCAGACCTCAAAAGGATGCTTGCAGGGAAAAAATTTGGCTGCAATGAAGAGGTGATCGCCGAAACTAAGGCATAGTTTGAGGCAAAACCGAAGGAGTACTACCAAAATGGTATCAAAAAATTGGAAGGTCGTAATTTTTGTGAAAATCTTTTCTGTGTAATATATATATATATAATATATATATATATATATATATATATATATATATTATATATATATATATATATATATATATATATATATATATATATATATATATATATATTATATATATATATATATATATATATATATATATATATATATATATATATATATATATATATATATATATATATATATATATATATATATATATATATAATATATATATATATATATATATATATATATATATATATATATATATATATATATATATATATATATATATATATATATATATATATATATATATATATATATATATATATATATATATCAAAGATACAATTAATATATTAATTAAAGCAACTAAGAATAATTCCACACTTTTCCCAGCAAAAAATTGGGAGTTGTTCTAAACAAAAAAAAAAGTTGTTCTAAACACAAATTTAAGTGCACTTCCAAAAATGTCCCCACAAAGAAGTTAATTATTTTAACTACACAAGAAGTTTTTTTTAATTCATATTTCTCGATTTTTCATATTTCAATGGGAAATGTTTTTCAAATAGGTTAAAAAGAATTAATAAAATAGTGCAAATTATTCATTATAGAATGCTAAATCCATTCCCAGAAAAATCGATTTTGAATATATTCCAGGGCAAACGTTTCAGAAAAGCATTAGAATGCATTAAAAATTATAAAATTTACCTATTTGGGAAAATATCACAAAATTTTTTAGTTCACATTCAAAACACTGAATTCGGATGGCACCTTAAGAAGTGAAGTAAATTCAGTGCAACAGGTATTGAAATGGTGGACATTTGTCCCATGACAAGTTCATATTACAGTCATCGCTTCTCCGCCAATTTTGCACCACTCCCAGACCCAAAAAGACCTTTTTCACTAATTTTTTGGCGACGCTTTTTTGCAGCATTATTACACAGAAAAAATTTTCACAAAAATTTTTCCAATTAAAATTTTAATTGAGTTTTAAGAAATATTCAATTAAAAATTTAATTCATTCAACAATTTTTTTAATTGAAACAAAAATCAATCTCAAATATTAATAGTATCAATTAATTTTTTAATTGGATCAATTACTTTTTTAATTGACCTTCAATTATTCTTTTAATTGATAAAATCATTTCTGTGATTGAAGACATTCCAATTAAAATCTTAATTGGATCAATTAATTTCGTGATTGAATCAAAAAAAAAATTTTTGTGTGTAATATATACATTTATGGAAGAATAGTTTTAATAACAATTACTTCTTTTTTAATTAAATTGACTAAAGATCAGACTTAACTAAATAATAAAGGAGCTTTTGTTATTAAACTAAAATATTAAGAAACTTAAACATAAGTTCAACCATTCGAAATTCGAAGCCCAATTCATGCATTTTTGCCATCGTTCTCAATGACTTGTGGCACGGTGCCTTGTCTTGGTGGAACAACACTATTTTCTTCTTCATATGGGGCCGTTTTGCCGAGACCTTCAAACGCTCCAATAACGCCATATAATAGTCACTGTTGATGGTTTTTCCCTTCTCAAGATAATCGATAAAAATTATTCCATGCGCATCCCAAAAAACAGAGGCCATTACTTTGCCAGCGGACTTTTGAGTCTTTCCACGCTTCGGAGACGGTTCACCGGTCGTTGTCCACTCAGTCGATTGGACTCAGGAGTGTAGTGATGGAGCCATGTTTCATCCATTGTCACATATCGAAGGAAAAACTCAGAGGTATTACGAGTTAACAGCTGCAAACACCGCTCAGAATCATCAACACATTGTTGTTTTTGGTCAAATGTGAGCTCGCGCGGCACCCATTTTGCACAGAGCTTCCACATATCCAAACATTGATGAATGATATGATCAACACCTTCCTTTGATATCTTTTAGGCATCTGCTATCTCGATCAACTTCATTTTACGGTCATTCAAAATCATTTTGTGGATTTTTTCCATGTTTTCGTCGGTAACCACCTCTTTCGGCGTCCACTGCTTTCACCGTCCTCCGTGCTCATTTCATCACGCTTGAATTTTGCATACCAATAAATTATTGTTGATTTCTCTGGGGCAGTGTACGGAAACTCATTATCAAGCCAAGTTTTTGCTTCCACCGTATTTTTTCCCTTCAGAAAACAGTATTTTATCAAAACACGAAATTCCTTTTTTCCATTTTTTTTCACAATAACAAAAGTTGCTTCACAAAAGACGCTCTATCTCACAAACTAATTGACTTACAGACCTCAAATTTTGACACGTATCATTTGAAGGTTGGTACTATATAAAAATAATATGCATTTAATACTAGCGACGCCATCTATGTGTAAGACCGTGGACTTATCAGCCAACCTGTTAAATGACTTATTTATAAACCGATCTTCTTCCAACTTCGTATAATTGAATATTTTGTGAGTCTCGTACATTTTGGAAAATATCAGTCAAATCGGTTCAGATTCAGATATAGCTTTCATACACTGAAAAAACAGTGAACCCATTGCAAAATGAACTAAACTGTAGTAATATTGACCAGGATTTAGCCCGTAAGATTTTTTTCAACTTGTCTAGTTTATAATTCTCTTAAATTTTAGTTCATATATAACATTGTATATTAGTTCATTTTTACAACACCATAAGATTTATATACCCCTGCCAAGTTAAAAAGTCAGTATTATTTTGGTTTACTTGCTTATTTGGTGGGAAACCCGATAATAAAAATTGGTTAACAGCCTCTTTAAAATGTCGACGACTAAACTATTTTTAAATCAATCATTCCGTAATACAGAGAAATTAAATAATTAAAGGAACAGCAAACCGTTTTGCTATTCCATAATTCATTATGATTGTAAATATATAAATAAATAAATAAAATTTTGAGCACAATATTGTTTGGGAGAATTTTTTTAAGCATATAATATTTCTGGGTTCAAAATGTTTCCAAACATATTATATGTTCACATAAGAACATATAGTTTTTTGGAAGACAACATTATTGAATTTGGATGGAAAAATACAAAATGTTTGGAACTTAGACAACCCAAACATATTATATTGTTTAGACCAATATGCTTTCAAACATATTATATATTGGAAGAGATCAAATATATAAATGTTTGGGCAATACCCAAAAATGTATATGCTTGAAGCAAAATATGTTTGGGAGTATATGTTACAGAAGCGATTTTTTGTGAGCGTGTAGTCCATACGTGGTATATATTAAACTAAAAAAGGCAGATTAAATACGTATATAATTAAGTTTAAAGTTTCTATAGAAATAAAATTTTGACAAAATAAAATTTTGACAACATTTTCTATAGAAGTAAAATTTGGAAAAAAATTTCTATAGAAATAAAATTTGGAAAAAAAATTTCTATAGAAATAAAATTTTGAAAAAATTCTCTATAGAAATAAAATTTTGACAAAATTTTCTATAAAAATAAAATTTTGACAAAATTTTCTATAGAAATAAAATTTTGACAAAATTTTCTATAGAAATAAAATTTTGGTAGATTATTTTTGGCTCGAGTGGCAACTATGATTATGAACCGAATAACATTTTAACAAAATTTTCTATAGAAATAAAATTTTTACAAAATTTTCTATAGAAATAAAATTTTGACAAAATTTTCTATAGAAATAAAATGTTGAAAAAAATTTCTATAGAAATAAAATTTTAGTGGATTATTTTTGGCTCGAGTGGCAACCATGATTATGAACCGATATGGACCAATTTTTGTGTGATTGGGGATCGGCTGTATATAACTATAGACCAATATGGACCAATTTTGGCATGGTTATTAGCGGCCTTATACTAACACCACGTTGCAAATTTCAACCGGATCGGATGAATTTTGCTCCTCCAAGAGGCTCCGGAGGACAAATCTGGGGATCGATTTATATGGGGGCTATATATAATTATGGACCGATATGGACCAATTCTTGCATGGTTGTTAGA
The DNA here is from genome assembly GCF_050003625.1 of Haematobia irritans. Taxonomy (NCBI): domain Eukaryota; kingdom Metazoa; phylum Arthropoda; class Insecta; order Diptera; family Muscidae; genus Haematobia; species Haematobia irritans. Next base: position 86,844,721 of record NC_134398.1, read on the forward strand.
GACCATAAACTAACACCACGTACCAAATTTCAACCGGATCGGATGAATTTTGCTCCTCTAAGAGGCTCCGGAGGTCAAATCTGGGGATCTGCTTATATGGGGGCTATATATAAGTATGGACCGATATGGACCAATTTTGGCATGGCATACATTAAAATTAAACTTTCTTAAGCAAAAGTACTTTATTATAAAAACTTATGATGAAAGTTCTTAATACAATGTTTTTTGTGAATAAAATTTATGACCACTTGGAACAGAGTGTAGTTCATTTGAACCCGCTGTTTGGACATTTTGACTTATCCATTTTTTATTCATCGTAGGTAATTTTTTCACATATCTTGCTGGAAAAAAATGGAAACAATAATGAAAATTGTTAAAAATTAACACCATGTAATGAAATATAATTTTTAATTCTTCATTTAACTTGTATCTTACCATATTTGGGGGCATTTTATCAAATGATGTAAGGAATTCAACTTTTCTTTGGAAAACGTATCTCATAAAATTTGTACCTGAAGCAATTAGAAAAATAATGAAGTATTCTAAATAAACTCATAAAACTGTGTTGTTATCGATGTGAAGGATATAATAAAATAAATATTCTATTTGAAAAAAGCCAAAGTTTTAATATAAAACTTACCAATTCTCTATTAAATTGTACGCTGAGGGGAAATATAAAAAGTTGTCCAAATTTATTTGAGCTACTCTGAAATTAAATAGTTATTTTTTACATTAAATAATGATAGTTTTGCTACAAGTAGAGGATGCTGATAAGGAATGTGGTAATTCCGAAACGTGCGTCCATCCAACCATCTTGCAGTCTATAGGGCTTTGCCCAAATAAATTTGACAAACATTCTTTTCCTCTATTGGTTAAGCTACACTTGTAGTTTAGTCAATGTATGGTTTTAAGCTGCAATAAAAACAACAACAATGCATTAAATAAAATTATTAAATAGGTTTCTAAAAATCTAATGAAAAAAAAAATAATATGCATAAAAAAACCAAATATTCTTGATAACCCTAGACAGTCATCATTCGTCAAAATGGCGACACGTAATTTCATTTTCGATTTAAAATGCATTTTAGTCTATTGGGAAATGGTAAATTTAATTTATATTAATTCGACCGTTTTACGAATTTTTGTTTTATACTACTTAAAACCAAATTGAATTAGAAAATAAATTCAAGTTTGGTTCACTTTTTCGCTTACGATGAAAATTATAGCGTCTTGAAATCAGCCGTAGTCAAAATGACGAAGGATGACGTTAATGTACAAAAAATAAGGATGACGGTCCAGGGTTAAAAGAAAGGAAGAATCCTTACCAATTCACTATTAAATTACAGGCAAAGGAGTACTAAAAATTTGTCCAAATTTTTAAGGGGTTATTTTGAAATTAAATATTTGTTTTTACATTAGAAATATTACATTGGTTTCCAAAAAATATGATTAAAGAAATACTAACATAAGGTATTAAAAACCTGTAATTTTGATGATAAAAAGGTCACAAAAACGTAAATATTCTATTTGAAATAAAGCCAAAAGAAAACTTACCAATTCTCTATTTTTTAAATTTGTTCGAATTCATCTGGAGTTGCTCTGAAATCAAATATTGTTTTTACAACAAAGAAAAACATTAAACTGGTTTCCAAAAAAAAATGAATTAACAAATAATAATATACATAAAAAATATTCTTGTTAAAAGAAAGTCATATTAAAAAAATACTTACCAATTTATGAATAAACTATACGCTGAGATATAACAAAAATTTTCAAAATTCATCTGGAATTGAATATTAATTTTTTACATAGAATAATAAAAATTTCAAAACACTTTCAATTTCAACATATTTTCCTAATATTCTTAATAACTTTTTTCTAAACTACCAATAAAATATTAATAACTTTAATTTAAAAGGTTTAATAAAAAAACACCAGTATATGTCTCAAAAATCCAAAATATTCCATGCCTTTATATTCCCTTGTTGCATACATGATTAAAAGATGCAACAGCCCACGCCAACGCCAACTATACAACTGAAGCATGCCAAACAAAACCAAGCAAAGCCAAAACATTCCTACAACAACAAAAACAATAAATAACACCTCATCCAGCCAAATAAACCATCCGCGAATAACAAACACACACACACACAAACCACTAAATGAACAAAAATAAAAACAACCCCACGCTCATGTATACACAACAAAACTCAAGTAACATCATCTTTACATTAATCACATTCCACTATGCCGATAAAGATCTCTGTACTATGCATTAGTTCATCGCATCTGCTGACAATTTACTCTAAGAATAATATTCGTAAAGGCACACCAGTTTATGAACGATGAAACGTTTAACTTAAAATTTGCAAAATTTTCATGAAATGTTATCTACCATTTTTGACGAAAATGTCTATAAATTTAATTACATGTGAACTAAAAATATTTCATTGGGTAATTTTTTACCAACAATTATTAACTATAGGAATTGTCAGTAAGAAATTGCTATCCACTTTCAAGTTCATTTTTCGTAAAAAAATACAAAAAAATCTTATAGTAAATTGCACTTATTATTTAGAAAATACTTTACATTTCACAAGTAGTTTTATAGCATGACAAACGAATTTTTAACTACCAGTTAAGACATTTTTTAAGGAAATTTCCATCGTATTTTGTAGGCCATGAACTAAACGATTGCTACTTAGAATTTGTAAAATTTCCTTTCGAGTAGTTAATTTTCATTGAAGATACGAAAAATGAACTAAAATTCTGGAAAGTTCTTGTAATAAATTATTGTAAAAATCTTCTTAAATTTACGAGACACTTTTTTTCTGTGTATATAGCTTTCGCCCGATTTACACTCCTACACTCAGAGAAGAGTGAACCCATTAGCGAGTTATTTTTAACTAACCAGTGTTAATATTGAACTTCGTATGTCGCTAAAAAAGCGTGCTCATAGTAAGTTCAACATTTTCCTATAGGTTAGTAATCTGTTTTAACTTTTGTCAAGTTCTAATTTAACTGTTCATAAGCAAAAAATTAACAAAATAATACATTTTTTAAAAACAAAAAAATTAATGTTCCGGATTTCCTAGACCACCTGGTGACTTGGGGCAAAGATACCTCAAGGGGGAGGTTCCCCAATTTCTACATGTCATATTATATTTAGTACAAACCATTTACTCTTCTGTAGTACAAATCCATTAGAATCATTTATTAGATTTTATTTTTATCATTTTATAAAAGTATATATATATATATATATATATATATATATATATATATATATATATATATATATATATATATATATATATATATATATATATATATATATATATATATATATATATATATATATATATATATATATATATATATGATAGAATATGAAAAAAATATGTTGAAAAATCGAAAAATTAACATTTGCTTCCTAGAGTCAAACACAAAACCTAAATTTAAAAGAGAATTGTGTCTTAAAAGTGTCCTTACTTGAATTCTCCGCTGCTTTGGCTCGGAATCAATACCAAAATTGTTAAAGTAAAGACAAAATCGTTGCAACCGGGCATGCTTTTTTTTTTTTTCGGTGTACTAAACTATGGGTTCAAAGAATGTTATTTTAAATAGTTTCGTAACCAGTACAAAACTGTTTTAAATTGTGTGGGTTTAATAATGCAAAAAAATACCATCAATGTTTAGACATCCCAATCAAAGAATGAAGCCGCCGTGTCGCGCCGACGATTTCAGCCGTCGCCGACCAGTTTTTGATAGTCGACGCCGCCGCCGAATAGGACGACTCATCTAGACTCAAATTTAGCCGCCAATTTATCGAAAGTATTGATTTAAATCAGAAAAATGTATTAATAATTGAACCCTACACCCAATGAATATCAAGCTGCTATAATAATTTTGCACAAATTTAGCTCACAAAATTTGAATGAAATGTAAATTTTATTGTAAGATTGGTTGTACAACAATCTCATTACCATTCGGATTTCAAATAGATTTTATAACGAATAGTTGTCCTCCGCCGATTAGACAAATTTAAGACATCTTAGCCGTCAAGCCGCTGCCGACGAATTCTTTTCTGATTTCTGTCACATATTTGCCCAGTATGACCGTATCAACAGAGGAAAAGTATTGTTACGAATTTGATAATTATAGAGATAAGTTTATTTAAATTAGTTTCCGTTAATTTAAAATTTCAAATTGTAACGATAAAATTTCGCTATCACTTGTTGGAATCATCTATTCATTTTCTAGTATTTTCCTGAATTTCTTTTATGTTCTTTTGTTTGCTTATCGAAATGTTAGTTCTTACTCTCTCATAGAATAGCAACCCCTTTGCTTTGTTATTTTGCATTCTCATTTCATCTCATTGTCTATTGTCATTATTGTTGTTGTTGTAGTAATGCGAGCATATATCTATGTGAGTGTGTATGTGTTTGGCAGCCACCAGATGAACAACTTAATGGTCGTAGATCCTTCTAGCATTGTCTAAGAATGTTCTGGCGTTGCCAGAATATTGTAGTGCTACCAGAATGTTCTCGTATTGCCACACCGTCATATATAAAAGCGCTCGCATGCTGCTAACGAGTCAGTCTTAATTAAAGCGTCAAACGAATAACTTCAGTGTGAACGAATTGTAAAGTGTGAAGTCATAGTAAATAAATTGTAGATTGTCGTTATTTAAAAGAACTGTGTTTTAATTGTCGGGTAATTAAAAACGCCTAAATATAAAAACGTAACAGTATTTTCTTTATCCTCCTACTTTCTCTTAAGGAATAACATTCAATGCGCAGAGCGCTTAAGGTTTTGAATTGACTTAAATAGATTTTCTTGGCCAGAACACATACGAAACTAACAATATTGGTTACATTTAAAAATTTCATTTGGGTTAAGTCGTATCAGCGTGGCCAATTTGGGTTTTTCTCGCTAGATCGGTGCTATGTCGATAGAGTGGTTCAGAAACAATTTGCAGCCTTTTGCTTTACGTAGTTTAGTTTCTTTTATCATTCGGATCTTCCTCCGTCTGTGTATAAAACATCCGACACGTGCGGGAATGCGTACTATGCTTGAAGTGGTATTTATGGTCCAATTTATGAAAGGTGAAATCAACTCACAATATATGTTAAGTACTCTCAGTATTATTGTACCTACACGCGTTCCGCGTTGGGACTACCGATTGTTAGATATAACTTTGAACAACACGATCTATTTTACCACCTTTGTAAACACTTCAATGGGTGCAATAACGTGTATCCTACTCGATACTCGTCATTAAACCCGTTATCTAAGATTTTGTCAAGTAACCTTGATTGAGATTGATCTCTAAGTCCTTGTCGAAAGGTCCTGCTCTTGTTGCTGCGTCGTTCTCCCGTACTACGTTTTTATACCCACCCATAGAATGGCGAAGAAGGTAAAATAAGTTTGTCCGGCTATATAAAGTATATACATTCTTGATCAGGGATCAAGAATGTATATCCAGCAATTTGGCACAGATTCGTTTTTTTTGTTTGCAGGCAGATCAAGTTCAAAGATGGGCTATATCGGTCCAGGTTTTGATATAGCCCCCATATAAACCGACACCCCGACATGAGGTCTTATACTCGTAGAAACCGTATTTTCTATCCGATTTGCCTGAAATTGGAAATCTAGGGGTATTTTAAGACCAGAAAAAGATGTGTCGAAAATGTAGTGTATCAGTCCATGTTTCGGTGTAGACTCCATATAGACCGATCTACGACATTTTTTATACCCTCCATCATAGGATGGGGGTATATTAACTTTGTCATTCCGTTTGTAACACATCGAAATATTGCTCTAAGACCCCATAAAGTATATATATTCTGGGTCGTGGTGAAATTCTGAGTCGATCTAAGCATGTCCGTCCGTCCGTCTGTTGAAATCACGCTAACTTCCGAACGAAACAAGCTATCGACTTGAAACTTGGCACAAGTAGTTGTTATCGATGTAGGTCGGATGGTCTTGAAAATGGGCCATATCGGTCCACTTTTACGTATAGCCCCCATATAAAGGGACCCTCAGATTTGGCTTGTGGAGCCTCTAACAGACGCATATTTCATCCGATCCGGCTGAAATTTGGTATATGGTGTTTGTATATGGTCTCTAACAACCATGCAAAAATTGGTCCACATCGGTCCATAATTATATATAGACCCCATATAAACCGATCTCCAGATTTGGCTTGCGAAGCCTCAAAGAGAAGCAAATTGCATCCGATCCGGCTGAAATTTGGTACATGGTATTGATATATGGTCTCTATCAACCGTGCAAAAATTGGTCCACATCAGTCCATAATTATATATAGCGCCCATATCAACCGATCCCCAGATTTGGGTTATGGAGCCTCTAAGAGAAGCATATTTCATCCGATCCGGCTGAAATTTGGTACATGATCTTTTTATATGGTCTCTAACAACCATACAAAAATTGGTCCATATCGGTCCTTAATTATATATAGCCCCTATATAAACCGATCCCCAAATTTGGCTTGTGGAGTCTCTAAGAGAAGCATATTTCATCCGATCCGGCTGAAATTTGGTACATGGTGTTGGTATATGGTATCTAACAATCATGCAAAATTTGGTACATGACGTTGGTATATGGTCTCTAACAACCGTGCAAAAATTGGTCCACATCGGTCCATAATTATATATGGCGCCTACATAAACCGATCCCCAGATTTGGGTTGCGGAGCCTCAAAGAGAAACAAATTTCCTCCGATCCGTCTGAAATTTGGTACATGATGTTGGTATATGGTCTCTAATAACCATGCAAAAATTGGTCCACATCGGTTCATAATTATATATAGCCCCTATATAAACCGATCCCCAGATTTGGCTTGCGAAGTCTCCAAGAGAAGCAAATTTCATCCAATCTGGTTGTAATTTGGAACATGATGTTAGTATATGATCTTTAACAACCGTGTCACAATTGGTCCATATCGGTCCATAATTATATATAGCCCCCATATAAAACCTTCTCCAGATTTGACCTCCGGAGCCTCTTGGAGGAGCAAAATTCATCCGATCCGGTTCAAATTAGGAACGTGGTGTTAGTATATGGTCGCTAACAACCATACCAAAATTGGTCCAATCACAAAAAATTGGTCCACATCGGTTCATAATCATGGTTGCAACTAGAGCCAAAAATAATCTACCAGAATTTTATTTCTATAGAAAATTTTGTCAAAATTTTATTTCTATAGAAAATTTTGTCAAAATTTTATTTCTAGAGAAATTTTTGTTAAAATTTTATTCGGTTCATAATAAAATTTTCATCATTGTCAAAATTTTATTTCTATAGAAAATTTTGTCAAAATTTTATTTCTACAGAAAATTTTGTTCAAATTTTATTCGGCTCATAATCATGGTTGCCACTCGAGCCAAAAATAATCTACCAAAATTTTATTTTTATAGAAAATTTTGTCAAAAGTTTATTTCTATAGAAAATTTTGTTAAAATTTTATTTCTGTAGAAATTTTTTCAAAATTTTCTTTCTATAGAAAATTTTGTGAAAATTTTATTTCTTTAGAAAATTTTGTTAACATTTTATTTCTGTAGAAAATTTTGTCAAAATGTTATGTCTACTTTGTCAAACTGAATTATATACGTATTGGATCGATCTTTTTTGATTTAATATATACCACGTATGGACTTACATACAATTTAGAAGATGGTGTTAGGAGGTTTTAAGATACCTTGCCATCGGCAAGCGTTACTGCAACTTAAGTAATTCGATTGTGGATGGCAGTGTTTAGAAGAAGTTTCTACGCAATCCATGATGGAGGGTACATAAGCTTCGGCCTGGCCGAACTTACGGCCGTATATACTTGTTTGAATATAATATGTGTGGATGCAAACATATATTAATTTACTGCCTGTTCATTAAACACAAAATTGACTCGAGACGATTCGTTCGTCTAGATTAAAACTAAAATAACTTTAGATATATTTGCTAGAAAATCCTGAAATTTGGCATGAACTCATTATTTATGATTTACAATCGAATACAGAAACAATTGCGATTCCACAGATTCTGGGTTTCAAGAACGAAGATTCCACGAACTGGCAGTTAGAAATTGCCTATTTACATATATGTCTTTAGAATGAGAGATCGAAAGAGTATGCTGCAAGTGACCAATTGGAGCCTTAAAAATATATATGTGGCTACACTGGCATGCCTTTGTTGAATGCATCATGAGTACTTTGTATTCATGTATAGACTTAGCATATATTCCAGAAAAGTGGAGGGAAACAAAACTCGTTTCCATACCTAAAGCAGGAAAGCCTCTCACTCGAGTGCGAAGGATTTCCGACCAATCAGCTTATCTTCATTCCTACTTAAGAGTCTGGAGAGGATGATAGACATTTATCTTATAACTAGCGTTGATTCAAGTTTGCTCTCGAAACGACAGCATGCATACTCGAAGGGCAGGTCTACTGAGACCGCTTTGCATGAACTAGTCAGCTTTATCGAAAGCTCACTATCTGTCAATGAATATACAATCGTGGCGTTTGTAGATATCGAGGGGGCATTCAATAACGTCCATCCGAGCTCGATATTAAATGGACTGGCAACTCTGAATGCTGATCCAGGTATACTTAGGCTGCTAGACTAACTGCTAATGAGGAGACGTATTTCAGCCACACTAGGACAAGCAAACATGCAAAGGTATGTGAACAGAACCACTCCCCAAGGAGGAGTTCTATCACCTCTTCTTTGCAATGTTGCTATAAACAACCTTCTGGTTTCCCTAGAAAAAGAAATGATAAAAGTGGTGGCATACGCAGATGATGTGGCGCTAACCGTCAGGGGAAAATTCACATCCACAATCAGAGAGCCCTCTGGATGACTGAGAAATGGGCGAAAGATAATGGTCTTGGGGTAAATCCTGCAAAGACAGAACTAGTCATGTACTGCAAAAATCGCAAAACTCCCACGGTTAGGCCCATTTCCTTAGCGGGTATTGAAATTCCCTTTGGTGAGTGTGCAATATATCTTGGCGTTATTTTGGACAGGAAGCTGAACTTTACGCTTAACATTGAAGAAAGGGCGAGGAAAGCAATGGTGGCTTTGTATTCGTGCAAAAAGGCAATAGGAAAAAGTGGGGGCTAAACAAAAAATTGTGCATTGGCTATGCACGGCAGTGGTTAGACCTATAATGCTATATGGTGTTGTAGTCTGGTGGCCGGCACTTCACCAGCCGACAAATTTGGACAAAGTTCAGCGTATGGCGTGCTTGTGTATCTCAGGCGCATTCAGTAAGACAGGAACAGATTCCCTGATTGTCATGCTCCATCTATTGCCTTTAGACATTTTGGCCAAACATTCAGCTGCAACAACGGCTGTGCGCTTGCGCCAGCTATCGCTGTGGTCGGAAAAAATGTACGGCCACAGTTCGGTCCTCAAAATAATGCCAGATGTGCCTAACGCAGTGGATTACACTCTGGCGAAACCACTTTTCGACAAAAAGTTTGAAACTCTAATTCCCAACAGTGAGGCGTGGTGCACACAGACCCCGGGGAATAAAAGATATATAGATTTCTACATTGATGGCTCCAAATTGGATGGACAAGTGGGTTTCGGAGTATATTCTACAGATCTGGAACTTCGAATAGCGAAAAGATTACCTAATCACTGTTATGTTTTTCAGGCTGAAATATTAGCAATAAAAGAGGTGGCGAATTGGCTGAGAAGTAATGTTCCAAAAATTGTTGGCATTAATATATACTCAGACAGTCAACCTGCAATAAAATCCTTGGGACTCTGTGTTTCTTTTCTCGAAAACGGCCATCGACTGTCGCAAATCTCTCAACGAGATGGCTGAGCAGTACAATATTCACCTAATATGGATGCCTGGCCATAGGAACATACCGGGGAACTGTCAAGCAGATGAGTTAGCAAGGCTAGTAACTACCTTACATATTCCAGGGGAACTACAATCTGTTGGTATGTCTCTGGCAACCTGCAAGCTCTTACTGCGTGAGAAGGCCGTCATGATGGCAAATGTTCGATGATAGAATTGCAAGGGTTGCAACGACACCAAGCAAATATGGCCCCATTTAAACTTGAACCGCACGATAGATATGATAGTGTTCTCAAGACGTCAGATATCACTTCTGACGGGTCGCTGCCTGATAGGCGAATTTGCATAAACTATTGGGGCGAAGTATAATGACTGTTTTATGAGCTGTCATGATGCGGAGGAAAAAGAATCAATTAAACACCTCTTGGGTGAGTGTCCTGCATTTTGTGTAAGGCGTAAACGAATTTTAGGGGCATATAGCTTTTGATTACTGGCGGACCTGGAAAACGTTAACTTAAGCAGTCTGTTAATGTTTTTGGAACAATCTGGTTGGTTCAACAAAAGAAAATAATAGAGAAGGTTCAGTGGTTAAAACTAGAAGTGCCCATATAAATAGGTACGTTTAGTTAAGTGTGGTATCACAATGGACTGAATGTCTAAGTGAGCCAGAAACTTAATCAGGCTGCCACTTTAACCTAACGTAACCTTGTATTCGCACTGAAAAAAATATTGTCGTGAGGTCAAAGATTTCATGTCTTTGAAATACGAATGCAAATTTTGCTTAGCATAGAAGACGCATTTCTCTAATATAAAGTTTTTTTCCTTGTCCAAAAGTCGAAAAACTTTTCAATGAAGTCGTGTTGTCCTTATAATTAAGTGATTTTAATTAAAAATGGGTATCATAACATGAAAGAAAAAGTGTTTGGGCTAAGGTCAACTTGACTTTAATAATTCAGAAAAATTCTTTAAATTTAATGAAACTGTCTTTAAATTTGTTGTCTTTTTGCATCTTGACTACAAAGCAAAAAATCGTTCAAATATAGGACATGTTTTTCAAAACTTTATTTTAAAGAAGTTGTTTACTTGAAACATAGCATAATTTCTACTGGAAGTCGAGTCTTAATGTGGAAAATAAAGTTGTCGTTAATTCGTTTTTAAAGGACTTTGATAGCATATGAAGAAAAAAAAGCTGAGGAAGCGAAAAATTAAAATTTGCTTCCTAGAAGCAAGTTCACAAAACCCAAATTTAAAAGAGAATTGTGTCTTAAAAGTATCCTTAATTGCATTCTCCGCTTCTTTGGCTCGGAATCAATACCAATTTTTTTAAAGTAAAGACAAAATCTTTGGAACCGGGCATGCTTTTTTTTTTCAGTGCGTGACCAATTTGCAAAAAAAATACTATTTTTATAGCAACACTAATAACCATGAGAAAGATTCTTTTTCATTCGATTTGTAAGCGCTTAAGAACACACATCGTTTTACATTAAAAGTTTATAGAATAAAATTACAAAGAGAACAGAACGCCAACCATTAATTATTTAATCAGGGAATAAAATAGTCGTTTCCTAAACATATACACACAGAAAATTTCATTAAAAGTTTTTTCTAGCAGTGTATGCCTAAGGTGAAACATAATATGTTTGAATAATACAAACAATATTTTGTTTGGACCAATCCTGAAAATATACGGTGCTGTTGAAAACATTTGCAACTAGCCCTACCATGAACTTAATTTAGATATATCTCCCATAATAAAAACTTTATTGTTTAGTTTCCACTTAAAAAATAATCGTTATGGGGTGGTATTTCCAAATTCTTATTGGGAAAATGAATGGACTGTTATTAAAAGGTAAAGAATCGTATGAACCGACCTATTCCACAGATTCCTTCTCCAAAGAAACTCCTTAATTCCAAAGAAACCGAATATCTATTTTCTTGAGGCAAATATTTTTGCTGGGATTTATTATTTTAATGCCGCACTGCTGTAATCTCTTAGATGATTATGGAAGTATCCGGTATATTGGAAGTTGTTTACAGTTTCTGTTCGTCTTTCAAATGGAATTATATTCCTATAAGAGACTCATGGTAGATGATAAGGCATTGCTAACATAAAAAAATCAATGAGTCCTGAAGATGGGCATACAAGAATCCAGCAACACATACGAAGTCTATGTGTGTGTTTGATATCGTTGAATTCCCTGGATGTGTGCGTGTATAATTTCGTGTGTGTGTGTTTGTTTATGTACGTTATCCTAAGGCAATATGATATTCCTTGAATACGACAACGCCAATGTTCACACATCTCCGCCAAAAGCTGATTTGCAAAATGCCAACCGGTATTTTAAAATTCATTCAGTTTTTGATAAACTTTATTTGGTCATATTTACAGTAAATTAATTTATTTCAGAGATCGTTCTTCATCTTGCTCACCAAAACATTGAATGGAGTAGTTGGGGTTTTGGGCCATTTCTTAATTAATACTTTTTAAATGCATTCTTTGCAGCATTTACAGTTAAAGATATCCACTAATATGACATACACTCATAGAAAAATTATGCACGGCGTGCTCATTTCAAAACAATTCGTTCATGAAAGTGAATCAACACACACGCTCACAAAAAATCGCTTCTGTAACATATACTCCCAAACATATTTTGCTTCAAGCATATACATTTTTGGGTATTGCCCAAACATTTATATGTTTGATCTCTTCCAATATATAATATGTTTGAAAGCATATTGGTCTAAACAATATATGTTTGGGTAGTCTAAGTTCCAAACATTTTGTATTTTTGCATCCAAATTCAATAATGTTGTCTTCCAAAAAACAATATGTTATTATGTGAACATATAATATGTTTGGAAGCATTTTGCACCCAAAAATATTATATGCTTAAAAAAAATTCTCCCAAACAATATTGTGCTCAAAATTTTATTTATTTATTTATATATTTACAATCATAATGAATTATGAAAATAAACAGGTAATATAGGTGCTAACAACATAGGTTTTCGACCTGAATGCTCAAAATTTTGTTTCTGCCCAATTGTATATTCCCCCACATCTTTCTCACTTCCACGAGATTTTTTAGTTTTTAGCACCTTTTTCTGTAATACAAACATTGTAGAAGAAATTATTCAATTGTATGATTTTTTTTTTTATTTTAATTTTACCTTTTGCCGGACGGGGATTCGAACAGCGGACCACACAGTTTGTAAGGATCAAAGAAGTAGCTGATCAATTGCCCAAGGAAAAATAAAATGTTAATTTTGTAATAACAAGCAACAACCACCAAATTAATTCAATATCGCTCCGTTAAATAGCGCTCCAAGCTACTAAACACATATATGTTTATAGACTATTTCTAAATTAATATATGTTTGCATCCAAGCATATTATATTTACAAACATTTTATGTCCCAAACATAATATGTTCTAACATATTAACATATATGTCCCAAACATGTTATGCTAGTTTATGAACATTATATGCTTGCACTTAAAAATATTGTGTTTAAAAATTTGTGTTCCAAACATATAATGTTTATAGCCAAACATATGAAAAACAGTCTTTTTCATCCGTGCACATGTGGTGTCGAACGGAGAACAGGCGGTGTCAATCTGACAACGATATTATGACACCATACGTTGTCGAAATAACAACCAGCGCTCACGATCTGAAAACGTTATGGTTACGAATTTATAAACAAAATTAAAAAAGATTTCCGCTACCGTGACTCTGCACCATACGCTTTAACAGACGCCTTAGCACATTGCACCACCGAGGGAGTTGCCGTTATGACGTCTAACGATTATTTTAAGACTTTTCATGGCCAAAGAAAAACGAATGCCGTTCATGAAATCGTGAACACCCTTGGACGAAATTGTGAACATTCTGATTTGATTTTTTGTGTTCATTTCCGTTTCACTTTTTTCTATTAGTGTATGTGTTAGATTATTTTGAAAAAAGGATCCAGGCTTTTTTCCATCTTCTGGGAGAGGTTCCGAAATATTCTCTTACTTTCAAACATACATCATCATCCGCTGCTCCTATTCAGCACAGATATGTTCTCAGATCTTTGTACACGGCCTTACTCTCTTTCATAAGTTCTTCCGGCAATGACACATTCCATTATCCTATCCATACCTTTGTGCAAGTCTATGCTGTGGTCCGGTAATCGGCGCGCAGCCTCCGCCTATCTTACATCTTCGATCCACCCTGTAACAGATATTTCGACACATTGGGTAATTATGGACATCTCCGTTATTCGATAATTTATTGTTGCAACACCCGTCGCTGCTCTTACCGCCTCTTTCAAAAGCCTGGTGTTCATTGACCTATTTATTCCATGACACCATGTCCATTGAAACTATTGCAGCAACTTTAATTTGCCTAGCTACCGTCTTAGACATCCAGTTTATCATCTGTAATGGGTTCAATCCTAGTTTCGACCAAACACCAAAAAGTTTTTCAGCGATGAATTATCCCCATTCAGTAATGCTGGTGAAATTTCTGATTGCTTCAAAGTTCGTTTGGATTCGAGGCCTCTTGTCACGCATAAAAAGTTTGCTTCCCGCAATCTTTATTGGAGAAAAATAATTAAACCTATATAGGTTTTATTCAACCAAATATAACGTTTTATACAACCTTATGAAAGTGAAATAAAAAACAACAACAAATTTGCAATATTCTTTCTTAATAAAACTCAACATTTTAGGCATCAACAATTTTCAATTACAAATGTGATACCATTAAATTTAATTGGGAATGGAAAATTGTTCAATCACATTTGTAATTGGAATTTTTTTCCAAATTGATTAAAAGGAAACGTATTAAATATTAATCATTCGGATTTGATTAAATAACACTAGTTTACAAAAAAAAAATCATGTACACTTGATGAGAGGCAACTTTCTTATGTATTTTGATCTGCTGAATTCGAAAAAATTGATTTTTTTTATGGAACAGTTTTTCAGATATCCCGTTATTTTTGGTTTTTTGCTCTTTTTTTCACAAAACAAATTATATCTCGAGTTAAAAATGTCCTACTATTTTGTTGTTCGTTCTTAAATGGAAGATGACGGATAATAGTTTATAATTGGATATGTGATAAGTTAAGCGGCTCAAAAAAATATCGATGCGACAAGGCCAAATTTTGATTTGACATCGGATTTGTTCACTCAACTGCTTATAACATTGTCATTTTTCGGCCTTTTTTCTTCTAGTTGAACTTATTACTTACGTTAGAGTATCATCTATATGACGTGCGTCATGCAACCGTCGAATGGAACGGAGGTGTTTGTTTTTATTATCGGACTAACTCATCGTAATAAGTACCTACTACGAAAGTGTGGTGGGATATTAAATTCAAAGTCATCCAATGGGTTGCTAACTTCAGGGCCCAGTGGACGGGTATCGACTGGATATATATATTTGGGCAATGACCAAGAGTTAGGCCCAATTAGTCGACCTGTAGACGGGTCGACAGGTGGCGACACTTTGACAAGTCGAACCTTTTTAAAGGTAACGACATCAAAAGGAGGTAAACCCTCACGAAACAGATTCATGGAACGCAGAAAAGCTTTGTTTATCCTAAAGAAATTAGGATCAGTCGACCCAAGCACATTGTCGGCTAAACAAAGTGATTCCTTAAAATGGGCTCAATGAATTCTTGAAGCTGCAAAAAGGCAACGATCACCGGATGAGCTGACATCTTCCGAAAGGGATCAAAGATCGTTTGCCTCAGTTGCTAAAGACAGCCTTGTGATGGCTATCATTAATACAGGAGCATTGGACGGTATGGTTCCAAAACAAAAATGGGGGAAATTGAGAATGCTTTGTCTGGCGTCTACTCACAGGTGTTGGAGAAGTTTCCCGGCCCAGATCCTCGACACCAAGAGGCTGGTTGGTATTAAGGACGATTTAAGCTAGTCGCATTTGAGGACCAGAGGTCTATAGAATCTTTTAAAGCTGCTCTGATACTAATTGGTGAATGGCTTTCATTATATCCAAATGAAGGTATAAAAAAACGATCAGCTAAAGGATCCGGAAATGGACAAGCCTCTGTCTGAATCAGAAATAAGCGGATCCTCTTGCGAAGTCGAGGGAGAGACCTAAGATGAAGACATGGACAGACACCGTATGCGAGAGGAGGTTTCTATAGCCTCAAAACTCACCAAAGATGAACCTATGGTTATTGCGAGAGTCACCGAGATCTCTGAAGAGGACATTTTTGATGACTCGATTGAAACGGCTGATGTGACAGTTGTTGAAAATCTCGATGGTCCTACGGATCCTCCAGATAAATCTTCACCATTGTAAGGCTGCATGTGCTGCCTTAAAAGTTCTCCTGAGAAAGGGGACATAGATATTGTTCTAATTCAAGAAGCATATGTTTAAAAAAACAAAATATGTGAATTAAGTACTCCGGGGTTCAAACAATTGCAGTATACTGGTAATGATGTAAATCGAGCCTGTATCATTGCTAAAAACGAGCTCAACTTGTTTCTGCTTCCTTCAATGTGCAATACTGATACTGTCGTTGTCAGTTTCGAATTAGCCAAATGCAAATTTTGGATATCTTCGGTCTACATGGGACATGATAGGGAGATGCCACCATGTGCCGTTAACACCTTAGTTGAGGAGTCATTGAAAACCAAGACAAAACTCATTATGGGATGCGATGCAAATGCACATCATAGTATATGGGGAAGTGGTGACATTAATACAAGATGCCTGTCACTCCTAGAGTTTATTTTGCGTGCTAATTTGTTAGTTTGCAATAAGGGAGATGCCACAACCTCTGTCACTAAAAACAGGCAAGAGGTTTTGGACGTCACCTTGGCCTCGCAAGAACTGAATGAAATGATATCTGATTGGCAGGTTTTAAGTGAACATAGCTTCTCAGATCATCGCTACATCAGTTTCAAGTTAGATGTTCACACCACCAAGACTATATTTCCGCCAAATGTTAGGAGAGCTGATTGGAATAGGTATATGGTATTGTTCATTATGATGATACCGGAAATATCAGAGACAAATATGAGCACTGTGCTAGATATCGAACACGCAGTGGAGCAGTGTTGCCAGGTTAGGGGTTTCCCCCCAAATTTAGGGGGTTTTTTTTCACGTTTAGGGGGATTTTTAGGGGTAAAATTTATTTGGAGGGATTTTTGGTGGTAAAAAATTATTTCAGACCTTATAAAGTGGAGCAATTCTCAAGCAAATTCGGAACAATTCTAGCATGAGTTATGAGAAAAAAGATGGGGAAAGTCAACAAGAAGATCCTAAATACAAACAAGTATCCACTAGCATTATTTTCGTTATCTTTTTTAAACTCTTCTATTGAAAGGGCATTTTTAATATTTGACAAAATTAAAAACAATCGTATTTTAACTTAGCAGCTGAAAGCTTTTAAAGAGTAAGCCCGCTTTTTAAATTGATATACATATTGTATTATTACATCCATAGAAAAAATACTTTCCTCAGGGATGAAATTTTAAACAAACGAAAATCTCTTTTGTTTTAAAGTATTTTCTTAAATAGCAAATTTTATTTTTTATTTACTTCAAACGAAAAAAAAAATAGCATCAAAAGAAAACTTAGTTTTTCTAAAATTTCGTTTTTCAGGAAAGAACTCTTCTTTCAGGATATATATTTGTGTTAAATTTAATTTTTAAAGTATATCACTACAGGATTTTTTCACGTAATTTTGGGACCACTTTTTGTACTTTTATATTCTGCAATTTTTTGGGGGTTTTTGAAAAAAGCTTAGACCAATTTAGGGGTTTTTTTCTTAAGATTTGGGGGGAAGAATCAAAAATCACCTTACTAAGGCCTTCAACATCTCACTGAAAGCTGCATGCCCTAAAGGGAAGCCAAGCTAGAAAAATCGACAACCGTGGTGGTCTACGGAGTTAAGTAATATGAGGAAACCTGCAGGAAGCTCTTTAACAAAGCAAAGGATTGGGATGCTTACAAGAAGAATCTGAGAGAATACAAGCGAGAACAGAGAAAGGCTCAGCATTACTCTTGGAATGATTATTGCAGCAGTATTGAAAATACGTCCGAGGCTTCCAGACTATGGAAGGTACTAGCTTCCACTAACTCCGCTCCAGGTTTCATTAAAAGATCGGAGGGCAGTTGGACAACGTCCAGTGAGGAGACGCTGGAGGTACTATTGGACACACATTTTCCTGGAAATCAGACGGTCGAACCATGTTCTGGCGGTGCCACAGGGGCTCAGCGGTCGTTTCCTATCGAGGAAATTGTATGGGAATCTAGAATAAAATGGGCGTTAAATATTTTGTAATCAGATTCTTTTTGTAACCGTCCCAATCCTCAGAAGCTCTGGTGGACTTTGCTTTGTTAAAGAGCTTCCTGCAAGTTTTCCTCACATTACTTAACTCCGTAGACCACCATGGTGGTCGATTTTCCCCCCTTGGCTTTCCTCTAGGGCATGCAGCTTTCAGTGAGATGTTGAAGGCCTTAGTAATCTGCTCCACTGCTTGTTCGATATCTTGCACAGTGCTCATATTTGTCTCTGGTATTTCCGGTATCATCAACGGTACATAGAGGCATCTCCCTATCATGTCCCATGTAGACCGAAGATACCCAATATTTGCATTTTGCTATTTCTAAACTGGCAACGAAATTACCTGCATTGCACATTGAATGAAGCAGAAACAAGTTGAGCAATTATACAGGCTTGATTTACATCATTACCAGCATACTGCAATACTTTGAACCCCGGAGTACTTAATTCACATATTTTGTTTCTATAAACATATGATTCTTGAATAAGAATTATTTATATATGTGTCTCCTTTCATCAGGAGAATTTGTAAGGCAGCACAAGCAGCCTTACAATGGTGAAGATTTATCACATCAGACCCTTAAACTTAAAGAATGTCCTCTTCACAAATCTCGGTGACTCTCGCAATAACGATAGGTTCAACTTTGGTGAGTTTTGAGGCAGTAGAAACCTCCTCTCGCATACGGTGTCGATCCATGTCTGCATCTTTGGTACCTCCCTCGACTTCACAAGAAGATCTGCTTATTTCTGATTCAGACATAGGCTTGTCCATTTCTCAATCCTTTAGCTGATTTGGATATAATTAAAGCCATAACATACACGCCCTGAGACTTTGCTAGATGTGCAAAGACTGTGTGTTCAATATAAACACTGCACACAAAAAAAAAAGTGTCTCGTAAATTTAAGAAGATTTTTACAATAATTTATTACAAGAATTTTCCAGAATTTTAGTTCATTTTTCGTATCTTCAACGAAAATTAACTACTCGAAAGGAAATTTTACAAATTCTAAGTAGCAATCGTTTAGTTCATGGCCTACAAAATACGATGGAAATTTCCTTAAAAAATTTCTTAACTGGTAGTTAAAAGTTCGTTTGTCATGCTATAAAACTACTTGTGAAATGTAAAGTATTTTCTAAATAATAAGTGCAATTTACTATAAGATTTTTTTGTATGAGAAAATATTTTTTTACGAAAAATGAACTTGAAGTGGATAGCAATTTCTTACTGACAATTCCTATAGTTAATAATTGTTGGTAAAAAATTACCCAATGAAATATTTTTAGTTCACATGTAATTAAATTTATAGACATTTTCGTCAAAAATGGTAGATAACATTTCATGAAAATTTTGCTAATTTTAAGTTAAACGTTTCATCGTTCATAAACTGGTGTGCCTTTACGAATATTATTCTTAGAGTAAATTGTCAGCAGATGCGATGAACTAATGCATAGTACAGAGATCTTTATCGGCATAGTGGAATGTGATTAATGTAAAGATGATGTTACTTGAGTTTTGTTGTGTATACATGAGCGTGGGGTTGTTTTTATTTTTGGTCATTTAGTGGTTTGTGTGTGTGTTTTTGTTATTCGCGGATGGTTTATTTGGCTGGATGAGGTGTTGTTTTCAATAAAGGCACATGTGTTTTTGTTGTTGTAGGAATGTTTTGGCTTTGCTTGGTTTTGTTTGACATGCTTCAGTTGTATAGTTGGCGTTGGCGTGGGTTGTAGCATCTTTTAAGCAGGTGTGCAACAAGGAAATATAAAGGCATAGAATATTTTGTATTTTTGAGACATATATTGGTTTGTTTACTAAACCTTTTAAATGAAAGTTATTAATATTTTAAGGGTAGTTTAGAAAAAAGTTATTAAGAATATTTAGGAAAATATGTTGAAATTGAAAGTGTATTGAAATTTTTATTATTCAATGTAAAAAACTTAACATTCAATTCCAGATGAATATGGAATTGAATTTTTGTTATATCTCAGCGTATAGTTTAGTCATAAATTGGTAAGTATTTTTTTAATATGGCTTTCTTTAAAAAATAATATTTTTTATGTATATTATTATTTGTTAATTAATTTTTTTGGATACCAGTTTAATGTTTTTCTTTGTTGTAAAAGCAATATTTAAGTTCAGAGCAACTCCAGATGGATTCGAACAAATTTAAAAAATAGAGAATTGGTAAGTTTTCTTTTACAAATTGGCTTTCTTTCAACTAGAATATTTACATTTTTATCATCAAAATTACAGGTTTTTAAAACCTTATTTTAGTATTTCTGTAATCAATTTTTTTAAAACCAATGTAATATTTTTAATGTAAAAACAAATATTTAATTTCAGAATAACCCCTTAAAAAGTTGGACAAAATTTTAGTACTGCTTTGCCTGTAATTTAATAGTGAATTGGTAAGGATTCTTTAACTTTCTTTTAAACCCTGGACAGTCATCCTTATTTTTTGTACATTAACGTCATCCTTCGTCATTTTGACTACGGCTGATTTCAAGACAGTATAATTTTCATCGTGAGCGAAAAAGTGAACCAAACTTGAATTTATTTTCTTATTCAATTTGGTTTTAAGTAGTATAAAACAAAAATTCATAAAACGGTCGAATTAGTATAACTTAAATTTACCATTTCCCAATAGACTAAAATGCATTTTAAATCGAAAATGAAATTACGTGTCGTCATTTTGACGAATGATGACTGTCTAGGGCTATCAAGCATATTTGGTTTTTTATGCATATTATTATTTTTTTCATTAGATTTTTTCAAAACCTATTTAATGTAAAAAATAAATATTTAATTTCAGAGTAACCCAAATAAATTTGGACAACTTTTTGTATTTGCCCTCAGCGTACAATTTAATAGAGAATTGGTAAGTTTTATATTAAATCTTTGGCTTTCTTTCAACTAGAATATTTATTTTATTATATCCTTCACATCGATAACAACACAGTTTTATGAGTTTATTTAGAATACTTCATTATTTCTCTAATTGTTTCAGGTACAAATTTTATGAGATACGTTTTCCAAAGAAAAGTTGAATTCCTTACACCATTTGATAAAATGCCCCAAATATGGTAAGTTACAAGCTAAAATGAAGAATTAAAAATTATATTTTATTACATGGTGTTAATTTTTAACAATTTTCATTATTGTTTCCATTTTTTCCAGCAAGATATGTGAAAAAATTACCTAAGATGAATACAAAAGGATAAGTCAAAATGTCCAAACAGCGGGTTCAAATGAACTACACTCTGTTCCACGTGGTCATAATTTTTATTCACAAAAAACATTGTATTAAGAACTTTCATCATAAGTTTTTGTAATAAAGTACTTTTGCTTAAAGAAATTTTAATTTTAATTTATGAAAATTTTCATAATAGTAAAACGGTTTGTTGTTCCTTTAATTATTTAATTTCTCTGTGCTGTGGAATGATTGATTTAAAAATAGTTTAGTCGTCGACATTTTAAAGAGACTGTTAACCAATTTTTATTATCGGGTTTCCCACAAAATAAGCAAGTAAACCAAAAAAATACTGACTTTTTAACTTGGTAGGGGTATATAAATCTTATGGTGTTGTAAAAATGAACTAAACTACAATGTTATAGATGAACTAAAATTTAAGAAAATTATAAACTAGCCAAGTTGAAAAAAATCTTAAGGGCTAAATCATGGTCAATATTACTACAGTTTAGTTCATTTTGCAATGGAAAAGGGTTCACTGTTTTTTCAGTGCACCCAGAAAAAGTGACCCCTTCTTTAAGTTAAAATGAACTCATTGCGAAGAAAGTTTAACTTCGTATAGCGCCAAAGACATTTTTATTTTTTTGAACGATGTGATTTTGAGAAATTATGTAGAACACATTCCATATATTAGTTAACATTTTCCTATATTTATGTACCACTATACAACAGAATTAAAAAATTTAACTGAATTGAATTCATATATGGAATTATTTTATTGAACGTTTTTCATTCATTTGGACAAATCTTACATATTTGTGGTAAACCTTTTACTTCAAAATTAGAACTGCTTATCTTCGTTTTTAAATACAATTTTATTTATTTTTATAGGCAATTTTTTCTTCAATAAAAGACATGTTTTATTAATATATTAAATATATTTATTAAGAATCAACAACATCGAAATATTAGTTTATTATTTCACTATTTCCAATTTCCATGTAATGTTATCAACTGTAAAACGTAATGTTTTTCTTCTTCTTGTACCTTTCACTTTTTATAAGTTGCTGCCTAACGATTTTGTCCTCCTTTTACAATTTCAATACCTACAAATATAAAAAATCATAAACCAATTTTTCACAAAAGTTTAGCGTCCTGAATGTTACCAGATGAATGAAGGGGTTGTTATTCTGTTGGTGTTTTCTTTCTTTGTACACCATCACGCACATTGATATTAACGTTTAATAATTTTCAAAAAACGAAAATTTTTCGCAGTAATTTAAAATATTTTATATATATTATTTGTTATTTAGTATATTATTTTACTATATTATTTTTTAACAATCTCTCAGTATACCATAACAACGCGATTCCAACTAAAAAGCAACCCACGCGCAAACATATCGATTACATCGATGACATTTATCGATTACAGGTACACTGTTAGAAAAATATGTTTTTCATATGTTCCGATATAAACAAAATGTGTTTCGGGCACGATTTTAAACCACAATATATTTAAGTGCGAACATGTAATGTTCCTAAACTAACACTAAATGTTTGGGACATCTATGTTAATATGTTAGAATATATTATGTTTGGGGCATGAATGTTTCATAAAAATAATATGTGTGAATGTAAACATATATAAATTAACAAATTTCGAGTAAACATATATATGTTGTGATATTTTATTCAGAGAGCGACAAAAAGAGAGTATAGAGAAAGAAATAGAGATGGAAACCGGGAGGGTTGACGAAAGATATCAACATAACAAAGCGAGAGAATGAAAAAAGAACAATTTCTGTGAAACCGCTTGTATGTTGTTTCGGAAAACTGTTTTATGATAAGGCTAAAAATTTTGATATGCTTAATCTAAATATTATTTAATTTGAATAAAGAGAATAGACATTCGGAACCAAGAGAATAGACATTTGAAAAACAAACTGCAATGTTTTCGCCTTGAGAGCAGCATTTTATGCATGTGTGAACATGTGTTTTGTTTATCATTTTGGCATTATGGGCACAATTTTTCGTTAAAATAAATCAGGGGTCTTCATAAAAATAACGAAAGGGCACTATACTCTTTTTAGAGTTGGGACAGTAAAATGAAATAAGGAGGAAATAGTGAAAAATTACACAGTAAAATGTAAAAATACAAACTTTAGTTCCTCTTTATTAAAAAGTAGTCCACGAGGAGTTGACGGACACCATCAAATATAAAAGCGGGCATTAAGTTCGAGTTTTACAGCTAAAACAATTTAAAAAGTTTATTTTCTTTAAAATGAATTATTAAAGAAAAATAAAAGGAATTTTAGAGAGATGGTGTTAAATGCAAATAAAAAACTGTTCACTCCTAAATAAATTTATGTTTATATTATAAAATTATGTATGTATGTTTATACTCGACTCCACGTTCTTTTGTTAGTTTTTGAATTCCTTCCAAATTTTAAAGTTTTGTACAAAAACAGTTTTTTATTAAAACATTGTTATTTTTGCAATAAAAAATAATATTTTATCAAAAAATCACTCAATTTCGTTTATATCAAGCACTGTTGCTGACTATAAATCTTTAATAACCCACATTTCGAAGTTTCATTATAAAAATTTAATATAGTATAAATATAAATGTGTAAATTAAAAAAAAAAGTGTTCGGTCGGAGCAGGGATTGAACCCACGACCCTTTGCATGCAAGGCAGACATGCTAACCACTGCTCCACGTGGCAAACAAATGTATGTTTCTGTTAAATAATGTTATGTTTGCATGGGCTCGTGGGTGCTGCAAACTATGCTATATAAATGTAACGTATAACGATAATTATCTGCTGGTGACTATAACAACTACGTAGCCCAGTGGATAGTGTGTTGGCTTACAAACTGTATGGTCCTCGGTTCGATTCTCCGTGCAGGCGAAAGGTAAAATTTAAAAAATTTATAAAAGTGAATAATTTCTTCAACATTATTTGTATTACAGAAAAAGGTGCCAATAACTAAAAAATTTCGTGGAAGTGAAAATTTCGAGTATGTTAGGGAATGAGCACAATCGTGTTTGGGAAAAATTCTTCCAAGCATATAATATTTTTGTCTCAAAATGCTTCCAAACATATAATATGTTCACATAAAACAAACATATTAATGTTTCGGCAGTATGCAATAATATATGTGCTTCCTGCAAAATATGTTTGGAACATATGTTAAAGAAGCGATTTTTTTTGAGGGTGTAGACATAAGAAATATAGGAAAATTTCCTATATTCTAACAAATGTGTTTCCTTAAGTTTTGAAAGGATTGAATAATTCTTAGTACGAATGAACTAAAATATTTTTTATGCCAATTGTTATTCGTATGTATGATAAGCTTCTGTAACATATACTCCCAAACATATTTTGCTTCAAGCATATACATTTTTGGGTATTGCCCAAACATTTATATGTTTGATCTCTACCAATATATAATATGTTTGAAAGCATATTGGTCTAAACAATATATGTTTGGGTAGTCTAAGTTCCAAACATTTTGTATTTTTGCATCCAAATTCAATAATGTTGTCTTCCAAAAAACAATATGTTATTATGTGAACATATAATATGTTTGGAAGCATTTTGCACCCAAAAATATTATATGCTTATATGCTTAAAATTCTCCCAAACAATATTGTGCTCAAAATTTTATTTATTTATTTATATATTTACAATCATAATGAATTATGAAAATAAACAGGTAATATAGGTGCTAACAACATAGGTTTTCAACCTGAATGCTCAAAATTTTGTTTCTGCCCAATTGTATATTCCCCGACATCTTTCTCACTTCCACGAGATTTTTTAGTTTTTAGCACCTTTTTCTGCAATACAAACATTGTAGAAGAAATTATTCAATTTTTTGATTTTTTTTATTTTAATTTTACCTTTTGCCGGACGGGGATTCGAACAGCGGACCACACAGTTTGTAAGGATCAAAGAAGTAGCTGATCAATTGCCCAAGGAAAAATAAAATGTTAATTTTGTAATAACAAGCAACAACCACCAACTTAATTCAATATCGCTCCCTGTTAAATAGCGCTCCAAGCTACTAAACACATATATGTTTATAGGCTATTTCTAAATTAATATATGTTTGCATCCAAGCATATTATATTTACAAACATTTTATGTCCCAAACATAATATGTTCTAACATATTAACATATATGCCCCAAACATGTTATGCTAGTTTATGAACATTATATGCTTGCACTCAAAAATATTGTGTTTAAAAATTTGTGTTCCAAACATATAATGTTTATAGCCAAACATATGAAAAACAGTCTTTTTCATCCGTGTATAATAAAGGAAGTCAGAATTATCATTTTATAAGAAATTTTACTAAATTTGAGGAAACTTGGTTTTAGTTCGGTTTTTGTTTATTTTTACGAATGCTTTGTTATCAGTGAATAAAATTTTCTAGTTCAGTAGTAAATTCTTATACCCAGCGAAGAAAACAGTATTAGTAAAATTTCATGCCTTATTCTAGTTAATGAACCATTCCTAACTGCTTTCATTTTAGGATTTTTTTTACTGAAACAAGTAAATTTTATTATTTCAAACAAAAATTTAACTTAATGGATATAAAATGGCTAAATTAAATTGATGAACATTTTTCCCTTTAGTTTCGAAGACACTTTTTTCTGGGTGTGCATGCCGTCTTGGTCCATCCACTTCATCCAAACGGTCAACCTTCCAATCAGCTGTTGGAAGATCTGGATTGCATTGTTTCAGTCTATTTAAAATAGATTCAGGGTCAGGAGGGTTTGCAGGTATCTACACTGAAAAAAATATTGACCTAATATGGAAGAAATTTTAGGACTCGAAATTTACGAAATGCTAAGGACTAAATTCTTTAAAATAATGACATTTTAATTAAAAGAAAGTTTATAATCCTTGCTTCAAAAATTTTTTTCATTAAATTTAGGACACAAATCTTCAAATTTTGCGTCCTTCTGTTGAAGTTGTAGATCTTTGAAGTAAGGCAAATGTTCCTTAAAATAAATCTCTACTTCCGGATCACAGATTGGGGATTCAAACTACTTTTTTGGAAGCTATTTTTTTGCTGGGAAGGAATAATGCAATTAAATGACATCTGATACATGAAAATTGGCCAGAAAAGACAAGCTTTCGATATATAAAGTTCTACTCTTGATATTGAGGCCACGAACATTCTGGTACAAAGCAGAAGTGGAAACTATTAGTTTTTATCGGAGTCGTATAGGCTCCGATAATCCTCTGTCTAACTGTTGGAGTAAATTTCTTTATTATTTCCCATCATTCACAGTTACGGTACGATTCACATCAGCTTTGAAGAAGTGCGGTCCAATGAATCCACCAGCCCATAACCGCACCAAACTGCGATGTAATGCATCTGGTTGATTTTCATTACAAAACCTAAAATTTTGCTCATTTACGTAGCCATTGTATACCCAAATGTGACCACGCGTTGAACTTTCTTAATGTGAAAGCGCAATTCGCTTGTAAGACGAACAACAGTGACAGTGAAAAAACACGAAACTTGTGTCAGCTATATAAACCAGTGTTGTCAAAAAGACAATAGCTCTTTATGTTTGGAGGATTTGTGGCGCCATATAACATTTTCTAGCAGGCACACGGAGGAAAGTGTGTTTTTTGTATGTTTGGATACAAATATAAGATGTTTGGATGAAAATTCTTAACACAGTATGTGTGAGTAAAAAAACATTGTGTTTGAGAACCAGTATATTATTTTTGGAATCGATTTGTTAACATCTCACATGTTGTGTGAAAAATTTTTGTCCCCAACATCATATATTTGCAGTCCTTTTGGACAAGTCCACAAACATTTCTCCTATTACAGGTTCAACCCCTGGTCGGAGCGAAAAAGTTTTTACACATAATATGTTTTTGTGAATTAATTTGTTAATACAAACAATGTTTGCACCAGAACCATATAATTCTTACAAGAAAAGTCCAAATACGATATGTTTGGAAAAGTTCAATATAATAATAGATTTTATACTTGCCGCTGAAAAATTTATTTCATTTTATGTTTTCATTAAAATTAAACTTAATATCCAATTTTTAACCTATTCACATTAAGAAATTCAATTCATTAATTTTTTCCTTCTATACCCTGGGTCACAGTGGGGAACAGGGTATTATAAGTTAGTGCATATGTCTGCAACACCCACAATGAGACGAGATAAGCACATGGTGTGTTTGGCAATAATGCTCAGGGCCGACCCTTGACTCGATTTAGCGATGTTCTTCTGTCTGTGCACACATTCACTGTTTTAGTTCAATCGGCTTCAAAATTTGACACAAGTGTGTGTCTTTGGTCAGAATATCTTATCTTTCGCCCGATTTGCACTCATATGTTTTAACCACAGAGGCCAAAGTTTTACTGCGATCTACTTGAAACTTTGAACAGGAAGTAGAACTAACCTTCTGGATATATGTAACAGGTTGGCTGATAAGTCCCCGGTCTAACAAAGAAAAACACATTTTTTTCGTTTTACACATTTCGTTTTTATTATTCAACATAGGTCGATTATAACGACCTTCCAATTTTTATACCCACCACCATAGAATGGTGACAGGGGTATAATAAGTTTGTCATTCCGTTTGTAACACATCGAAATATCGATTTCCGACTAAAAGTATATATATTCTTGATCAAGGAGAAATTCTAAGACGATATAACGATGTCCGTCTGTCCGTCTGTCTGTCTGGCTGTCTGTCTGTCTGTCTTTTGTAATCACGCTACAGTCTTCAATAATGAAGCAATCGTGCTGAAATTTTGCACAAACTCGTCTTTTGTCTGCAGACAGGTCAAGTTCGAAGATGGTCTATATCGGTCCAGGTTTTGATATAGTCCCCATATAAACCGACCTCCCGATTTGGGGTCTTGGGCTTATAGAAATCGTAGTTTTTATCCAATTTGCCTGAAATTTTAAATCTAGAGGTATTTTATGACCATAAAGAGGTGTTACAAAAATGGTGAGTATCGGTCCATGTTTTGGTATAGCCCCCATATAGACCGATCTCCCGATTTTATTTCTTGGGCTTATAGAAGCCGCAGTTTTTATTCAATTTGCCTAAAATTTGAAATCTAGAGGTATTGTAGGACCATAAATACGTGTGCCAAAAATTGTGAGTATCGGTCCATATTTTGGTATAGCCCCCATATTGACCGATCTCCCGATTTTACTTCTTGGGCTTATAGAAACCGCAGTTTTCATCCAATTTATCTGAAATTGGAAATCGAGAGGTACTTTAGAACCGTAAAGAGGTGTGCCAAAAATGGTGAGCATTGGTCCATGTTTTGGTATGGTCCCCATATAAACCGACCTCCCGATTTGGGGTCTTGGGCTTATAGAAACCGTAGTTTTTATCCAATTTGCCTGAAATTGAAAATCTAAAGGTACTTGAGGACCATCAAAAGGTGTGCCGAAAATGGTCCTTATCGTTCCATGTTTTGGTATAGCCCCCATATAGACCGATCTCCCGATTTTACATCTTGGGTTTATAGAATCCGTAGTTTATATACAATTTGCCTGAAATTGGAAATTTATAGGTATTTTATGACCCTAAAGAGGTGTGCCACAAATGGTGAGTATCGGTCCATGTTTTGGTATAGCCTCCATATAGACCGATATCCCGATTTGGTGTCTTGGGCTTCTAGAATCCGAAGTTTTTATCCAATTTGCCTGAAATTGGAAATCTAGAGGTATTTTCGGGCCATAAAGAGGTGTGCCGAAAACGGTGAGTATCGGTCAGTGGTTTAGTATAGCACCCATAAGAACGATTTCCCGATTAAACTCCTTGGGTTTCTAGAAACCGTACACTCAAAAAAAAAAAGTGAACTCTCTATTTCACTAAAGCCATATTAACTTTATATTAGTTCATAGAATCATTATGTTTGGAAAAAGTTTATTTTAGTCAAATAATTTTTTGCGTATGTTAGTTAAATGAACTAAAAAACGGGAAAAAGTTATACACACATAAAGCATAAAGATTTCCTAATTTCGTATTTCTTACAAATAAGTTCATTATTTCTTTAAATTTGTAAATTTTACCAAAAATGTGTCCATCGTGAACTTCGTATGTCACTAAAGACATTCTTGCAATTTTGAACTCAAAGATTTCTCTTAAAACTACAAAATTTTCTTTAACTACTGAAAAAATTTAGTTATGTCTAATAAATTTTCTTGAATTTGTCGAAAAATATTTACTTATTTTTGCCATATCGGAGTGATGCCAGCGCTTGTAATACCGTTTAGTTAAAATTTTCTAAAAAAGTTCCAAATTTTCTAAAATTAATCGAAAGTTATCTTTCCTGGTGGGTTCACTGTTTTTTCAGTGTAGTTTTTATCCGATTTGCCTGATATTGTAAATATTCTGGTATTTTAGGCTCACAATCCGTGTATCGGATTAAGTTTTTATCGGTCCATTTGGTAATGCCTCCGTATAGACCGGCATCACTTCTTGAAAATTGCTTGAAACTCAATGTAAAATTTCCAGATTTTACTTCTCGGGTGAAAATCTACAGATTTAAGATTTCAAATCAAGACGTTATTTTATAGTTTTCTTGCACACTTACGAGATATGTTAATGATTCCTCTAAAACTCAAACAAAAATGGTTCTTATAAATCCAGAATCTGATATAGTCGTCATAGGTGAAATCTTTAAATTTATCTTCGGGATCTGTCCTCAAGCCCTCCTGCAATTTCAAAGGAAACCCTAATATTTGGTTCATGGTGGTGGGTAGTTAAGATTCGGCCCGGCCGAACTTACTGCTGTATATACTTGTTTGATACCATTTTGGTAGTACTTCTTCGGTTTTGCTTCAAAATAGGCCTCAGTTTCGGCGATCACCTCTTCATTGCAGCCAAATTTTTTCCCTGCGAGCATCCAGATCTGGTGAATACGGTGGGTGGGGAAGCAATTCGAAGCCCAATTCATGAATTTTTGCCATCGTTCTCAATGACTTGTGGCACGGTGCGTTGTCTTGGTGGAACAACACTTTTTTCTTCTTCATATGGGGCCGTTTTGCCGCGATTTCGACCTTCAAACGCTCCAAAAATGCCATATAATAGTCACTGTTGATGGTTTTTCCCTTGTCAAGATAATCGATAAAAATTATTCCATGCGCATCCCAAAAAACAGAGGCCATTACTTTGCCAGCGGGCTTTTGAGTCTTTCCACGCTTCGGAGACGGTTCACCGGTCGCTGTCCACTCAGACGACTGTCGATTGGACTCAGGAGGGTAGTGATGGAGCCATGTTTCATCCATTGTCACATATCGACGGAAAAACTCGGGTGTATTACCAGTTAACAGCTGCAAACACCGCTCAGAATCATCAACACGTTGTTGTTTTTTGTCAAATATGAGCTCGCGCGGCACCCATTTTGCACAGAGCTTCCGCATATCCAAATATTGATGAATAATATGACCAACACGTTCCTTTGATATCTTTAAGGCCTCTGCTATCTCGATCAATTTCTTTTTACGGTCATTCAAAATTATTTTGTGGATTTTTTTTGATGTTTTCGTCGGTAACCACCTCTTTCGGGCGTCTACTGTGTTCACCGTCCTCCGTGCTCATTTCACCACGCTTGAATTTTGCATACCAATCAATTATTGTTGATTTTTCTGGGGCAGAGTCCGGAAACTCATTATCAAGCCAAGTTTTTGCTTCCACCGTATTTTTTCCCCTTCAGAAAACAGTATTTTATCAAAACACGAAATTCCTTTTTTCCATTTTTTTCACAATAAGAAAAGTTGCTTCACAAAAGACGGTCTATCTCACAAACTAATTGACTTACTGACGTCAAATTTTGACACGAATCATTTGAAGGTTGGTACTATATAAAAATAATATGCATTTAATACTAGCGACGCCATCTATGTGTCAGACCGGGGACTTATCAGCCAACCTGTTACATGCCATTTTGGTTGAACTCGATTCAGTTTAGCTTCCAAAAATTGTTTATGAAATACAAGTTGTTAAAAAAATGTAACAAAACTTTTTATTTTATTCACTTTAACCCCATTTTCATAAAGCTCCGTTAGTGTTCCGTCAACTAATCAACTTTTAAACCGTATTATGGACGAAGCTGCCATCTTGCATATATATTCCATATGCCAGTTAGGAACTTAACTGACGAAATTTTTTCAGTTAAAGTTAAGTGGAGAGAAGATATTTGCAATTTACTTTCTGTTAACAGGCAGTTAAAACCTAACGGAGCTACATGAAAATGGACGTTAATGTCATTTTTTTAATTATTTTAAATACATTCCAATTACTGAATACAAAAATACAGAAAAAATAGTTCTTTAAATATAAAGTTTTAGCAGATATTAATACAAGGGCTTAATTGTGATAACCCCTAGCGGAAAAGTCGTATTTGATGTCTATAGTCAGTATTTTGTGTGATCTCCGCATGCTTTTTTAACAGCTTTTATTCTTTTTGGCATACTTTTTACGAGTTTATCTAGCACTTCGTGGTGCAATAGTTAGCATGCCCGCCTTGCATACACAAGGTCGTGGGTTCGATTCCTGCTACGACCGAACACCAAAAAGTTTTTCAGCGGTGGATTATCCCACCTCAGTAATGCTGGTGACATTTCTAAGGGTTTCAAAGCTTCTCTAAGTGGTTTCACTAGAATGTGAAACGCCGTTCGGACTCGGCTATAAAAAGGAGGTCCCTTGTCATTGAGTTTAACATGGAATCGGGCAGCACTCAGTGATAAGAGAGAAGTTCACCACTGTGGTATCACAATGGAGTGAATAGTCTAAGTGAGCCTGATACATCGGGCTGCCACATAACCTAACCTAACCTAACCTAACCTAGCACTTCTGGATTAATATTTACCCAGGCTTCAATAGAACGGTCTCTACGTTCATCAACGGTCTTAGGCGGATGCTTTTTAGCAAAAATCGTTCCTTTTAAAATTGACCAAATATGTTCGAATGGGATTATATCGGGCGATTGGGTAGGCCTATCGAAAAGCTTGATACCATTTTCTTCGAACCACTTTTTTGAATTTTTCGCAGTATGTTTAGGATCGTTATCCTGCATAAAGCTATCATTTTATCCTGGTTCCAAGTCAAATATGTCCAGACTTGGAAGATATGAGTCTTCAAGAATGGTGATATAGTCCGCAGCACACATTTTACCTCTTATTCGGCGAAGTACTCCAAGTTGGTTTCCACCAAAACAGCCCTCCAAATTTTAATGTTTGGCAAATATTTCGCTCTTTAACTCTAACGCTTTTATCCACCCATATCCACTGCCGTCCACCATAGCCAATTCGATTGATTATTGGCTCATCTGACCAAGTTACCCGCATCCAATCGTCTATTGTGAAGATTTCGTATTTCTTTGCAAAGTCCAGGCGTTTCTTCGGATTTCGTCGGTCAATAGCGGATTTTTTGGCTTTGCCCTGGCTACTAAACCACTGGCTTTTAAGCTTCTACGAACAGTTTTGGTACTCACGTTTAAGTTATGTTCCTCATTTAATATTTGCTTGACCTCAACAGCTGTATTTACTGCACCGGTAACGATTAATCGCTTAGCTTCGCGTCTATCAGCCGGCGAAAGTTTTTTTGGGCGACTTGCTGGATTATCAAATTATCCAAAATATTCTGATTTTTTATTTTATTTATAAATCCAACTGTTGTATTATATTTTTTAGCGATCTGTCGATATGGGGCTCCTTCTTTTAAATATTTTACAACATTCTGTCTCAAAAGAGTACCCTTGGCTTTTCCCATCGCAAAAAGAAACTAAATAGATAAGAAATCCAAAATGTTGATGAAAAATCTGTAAAAAGGTATCGTCTAAAAATTATTTTACTTACATTCTTAATCAAATCCACAAACAACAATTTAAGTTCATTGAAATTGTTAGAGAACATTAACACAGGGTCAATATTGTTCACATATATGGATTTACTGATAGATGAATATAAAACTAGAAGAAGAGTAAATTTCGAAACGAAATATGCCATATTATCACTAACTAGTCCCTTGACCATAGACAAAGTATTAGAGTTGCCAAGCCTCTATCTATGATGTATATTTTTTTGCATTAATGTTTTCTCTATAATTTCGTGAACAATTTTGACCCTTACTGTATATCTTTCGCCTGATTTTCACTCATATGACCGCAGAGACAAAAATTTTACTCCGATTTACGTGAAAGTTTGCACTGGGAGTACAATTACTATTGTTACTACGCATGCCATATTTCGCTGAAATCAGTTCAGACAGTTCCAGCCTGGGGCATTAGCCGACATAAATTTTAAGTCTAACAAATTTTTTCCCGATCGAGTCAGCTTTAATTATATGTATATGGAAACATAATTCTTTATATATAGCACTCAACAAATTTGAAGGATTTGAGATGGTATCGAAAATGTATAGTGGGGCAGAGTATATTATAGTCGGCCCGCCAGACCTAAGACTTAACTTACTTGTTCACAATAATTATAGTCCTTTCGGGATTACATTAATAGCTCATTTAAAATTTCACGCTTTGGATTATTCATTTACAATTTGTTCATTTCTATTGGAGGTATGCGCGTGAGTAAAATTTCACTAACACTCACGCACGCACACGAAAGCAAAATGTTCATTCACGCACGACACGTGTGGTAGTCACTCACATTTACGAAATGCAACCCAGTACTCATGCACGAACTACTTTTAAAGATTCACGACAATTCACATGAATCACGACAAATTCACGAGACCTCCGACAGTTTCCAACCGGTAATGAGCACAGTTAACAAAATTCAAAAATAGAATAATGTTCGACAGCTAAATTTATTTCAGTTAACAAACGAGTAAGAATTAAATCTTGTTTTTTCGTGAGCGTGTTTTTGCAGAAATTTTATTCACGCACGTTCATGAACCGATTTTATTTCTCACGCACGACATATTTGTTTCAGTCCCATTCACGAGCATTTTGTTCACGACTCACGTGATTCACGCGTGTCACGACATTTTCGTGGGAAAATACAAAATGTTTCGAGCTTGGACTACTCAAACATACTATATTGTTTAGACCAATATCCTTTCAAACATATTATATATTAGAAGAAATCAAAAATATAAATGTTTGGGCAATACTCAAAAATACGCTTGCTTGAACCAAAATGGGTTTGGGAGTATATGTTACAGAAGAGATTTGTTTCACACTACATGTGGAACCACTTATAAATGTCACCAGCATTGAAACTGGGATTGAACCCACGACCATTTGTAGGTATAAGGCGGGCATTCCAACCATTGCTCTCATGCTTAAATATTTACATCAATTGTAAGGAAAATTTAATTACTTTGAATTTTTCGTTTGTGATTGCCACTACTTATTTGCCTATGCATACCATTTGGATTATCGCTCTCTGTGATTTGGTGCTCTGCCATAGTTGTTCTACTTTTCAAGTTCTCAATGTCCGTGCATTGACCAATTTCATCTTTTGAATTTCCAATTGATCCACATTTTTGTAAAATTGGATATTTGGAACACATAGCTTTCGTTTCAATCAATTATGTCTACTTGTTCCCATACATCATTCCAATGAGCGGGGAGGGCTTACCTACCACAAGATTGCTGGTGGTATGATGCCATTTCAAAGAGACTCCAAAAACGAACTACGAGAAAGGCCCATGGCGGCATTACATTTGCAATTCAATGGATTCTTGTTTATCATCCTTAACGTGATCTTATCGCAGCTGTTGACGACATTAACACTTCATATACCTCGGCCGTATAATATTCCATCGAATTATGATGTTGATGGTGATGATGCTGGTGTTTTGTATTCTATCACAGCAATAAACTTCTCGCAACAAATACACAACGCAGCAATATGAACTCCAAGAGAAAAAATGTGAAACGAGAGAAGAGATTTGAAACCACATTCACCCACACTGCTAATTCAGTCACATGGCAAAAGAGAATGAAATCATGAAAGCTTTCCTGTTGGTGGCGCTCACAAAAGCTCTGAAGCCACAGCTATTGGTTAGACTGCATGCTTGCGATGCTGTTCAGTCATCGCAGCTTCATCATATCGGACGGTTCTAAATTCGCATCATCCAACGCAGACATCCAGCCAAAAGGATTTCATTTAGTTTACATTGTTGTTAGTGTTAGCCTTTTTGAGTTCATATTTGCCAAAAGTGTCTGCTTCAATAGCCTCTCCCCACTCGAATTGTAGTCGCACTCTTTCACTGCTCTGGACAGGTCAGAGATAAGTGGAGAATGGGATTCTCTTTTTGTTGTATGTTTGTTGTGAAATAAGAACGATTCTATTAAACACCCGGCCCCAAAAAAAGAGGTTTGCCGTACACGTTGGTTTCATCGCAAGGCCCACTCATTGTTGTGCTCGTTCGTTTCGTCGGCTGACTTATCTGTCAGTTGGTACGTCGGTGGTATCCGTGCGAGAGGGTTTGAGAGTGTGCGCGTGTGTGTGTGTTCGATGCCCTTTAATACAGTTTCATTTTCCCGTCGGTTAATCATGAAAAATTCCAAAAGGAACTAAAGAGCCCTCCTTCCGCTCTTCTGCATCCAATGGAGTGTTTGTGCGCGTAAATATTTTTCCTTTTTTTATGGATAATCGATGTGAGACAGATTTGTCAGCTGCTGTTGTTGTTGTTGTTATGACAATTGAGTTGTGAATTGCAATCGAATGTGAAAAGAAGTGAATCGATAAGAGCGCTGAATGCCATAAAAGTAAATGTGCGTTACATCAAAAAAGAAACGTGAAGCCCACATTCATATACACATACACATATACAAAAACCAAAAACACAAAGGCTTCTCAACAAATCGCAGCAAAACGTCATACGTACGCAAGTGATATTAAGCAACAAAAGGATTTTCCAATTACGCATCCTGTCATCCATTCATATGGCTGTTATCCCCACTTGTGAGTAATTGTTAGGGGCGGGGGTCTAGTATAATTATTAGTGTTGTTGTCGTTGTTGTTTTTGCATCTATACATTGCAAAGTGTCGTCTGATAAATGAGCATCGACATGTGCGTGAGTGTGTCGTGTGTGTGTGTGCGTACATTTTTGTGATTCATGAATTGTTTATGGTAGTGACATAACTCGGTCAGTTGGTCGTTGACATAACTTTGTCACATGTTACGCATAATTAATGATTATGACAAACGCACACACGCACCCATGCACAGACGAATGTATTGCAATGCAATACGCACACTAGTCCACGCATCCGGTATATCCTGTAATGTGTAATATCAGTGGATTAACGCTTGGGGGCCTTTATGGAAGAGACAATTTCATTAAAATTTCTCCCATGGATATTTTCATTAATGATGCGAAGATAAACTTTGTGAATTAAAGGGAATCACCTATAGCTAACGTTCACTCAAAATAAAAGTGATTCCTATATGGCACTAAAGCCAATTTAATTCTATTTTTGTTCATAGAATTATTGTGATGTGAGACAGTTAGCTTGACTTTAATAAAATGTTAGTTAAATTAAGCAAAAAAAGGGAGAACAATTATACACAAATGAAGCATTTACTAAATTCGTATCTCCCTCTAAATAGTTCATGGATTTCGTATGATACTAAAGACATTTTTGCAATTTTAAACTCCAATTTGTTCATTCAAACTACGAAATTTTCTTTTACAATTGAAAAACATGAATTGCGTCAAATAAATTTTCTTGAATTTGTCGAAAATTAGTTGCTTATTTTAGTGAAATACAATTTAGTTAAAATTTTCTAAACTTAACCTAAATTTTCCAAAATTGTAACTTCTAGCACGTTTTTATAATGAACAATGGCAACAAAACATTTTTTGATTTGCCTTAAATTGGTACCACACTCAAAAAAGTGTGGTAACTTTATTTAAGTTTATGGATATTATCAGTGACTGCACAAATAAGTAATGCGGGATTGGCGTAGTTCGGTCGATACGACACTTTAAAATACCGAAACTATTTTTATGTCATAACCCCATCCCATAGCTTTCATTATTAATTTTTTTTGTCTATCAAAATATGTCAACTTAAGTGCCTACAAAAAAGCCGTAGATGACGCATGACCTGGCGGATCAGATTTTCGTTTTTATGAAGGAGCCAAAAATTGGGTCGATTCACGAATTGAGTCAAATGACAGGTCGTGTTTTCGCGGCTTTACGAGAAAAGTAGTGGCCAGCAATGGACAATACATTTATCAAAAATTTTATTTTGCAACAAATTGTCAAACCTTAAAATAGCTCGGTTTTAATTTTCACTTCCACAACGTTTTTGTTAAAAATTCCCAATATGAGAAAGTTAATAGTTTTGTATTAGCCTGATATCAATGCAAGTTGGTTATTCGTCCAAAGTAATTACGTTTCCATGTCATTACAATTTTCATAAATGTTATTACAATTTACAAATGCCCACAGTGCGAATATACACGCACAAAAACAAAACGTTTGGAAACCGGATATCGCAATCGTTTCTCTTTTGTTACAGTCTTTTTTTTATTTCTTCGAAAACTTCAAACATTTATCACAGGTCTAGTTAAGCCCACAAAGAGGGGACTGGAAATAAGTTATGTGGTCAGATGATTCGATATAAAAAAACATTACTGGTAATGACCTCAAAATATTACTGGTAATGACCTAGTAATGGCAAAGTCTCAAAAAACTGTTAAACATGGAGGGAGAACCCTCATGATATGAAAAACTTGGCCGCTGGTTAATTAATTCGAAGAAACTCTGCATCAATTGCACCTTAAATTATATTCATTATAAAATAACTATAAACAGACGAAAACGACCGTTTTTCATATATTTGGGTGTAAAAATTATATGTTTGAAACTCAAACTTTTTAACTGCAAGCATATAATGTTCATAAAATAGCATAAAATGTTTGTTAATATGTTAAAACATATTATGTTTGGGACATAAAATGTTTGTAAATATAATATGCCTAGATGCAAATATATAATAATTTCGAAATAGTCTATAAACATATATATGTTTAGAAAGAGAGACCTAGAGAGTATGCTGCAAGTAAAATAATGGAAGTAACCAATTGACGCCTTAAACATATATCCACATAAAGAAAATTTCATTAAAATATTTTTCTACCAGTATATGCCCTAAGGTGAAACATAATATGTTTGAATAATACAAACAATATTTTGTTTGGACCAATCCTGAAATATACTTGAAGCAAAATGTTTTGGGGTATATGTTACAGAAGCGATTTTTTTGAGGGTTTACGCTAATGAAAACAGGTCCGAATTTATCACACAATTAAATATGAATTAAACGATTTCAATACTGATTCGATGAAGCCAATCCAACTTATTTTAAACGAGAGCATGATTAACTTTGTCGAATGCTTTACAGAAATCAGTGTACATTGTATCTGTGTGAAAGCGATTTCTAAAAGCATCATTAACTAAACAAGTAAATTCTACCCACAAAAAAAAAAAAAATAATTCTTTCCTCCCAAATGAAATTTTAGACAAACAAAGTTCGTTTCTCATTTGGTTTTCGCTGGAAGTGTATTTGGAAGAAAGGTATATACTCTTTGTGATAAACGTTTATTCTTTTCCAGGATGTAAAAACAATTTCATAAAGACAAACTCAAAAAAAAACATTGTTTTCTTGCTAATTGCATTTCGCCTCACATCTTTCTCACATCCACGAGGTTTTTTAGTTCTTAACACCTTTTCCTGTAATACCAACAATGTAGAAGAAATTATACGATTTTATATATTTTTAAAAATTTTTTACCTTTCGCCTGGACGGAGAATCGAACCGCGGACCATGCACTTTGTAAGCCAACACACTAACCACTGAGCTATGTACCTGTTATGGTCACCAATAGATAAATATCCATATAAGTTATATTTATATAGCATAGCTTGCGGCGCCCACGAACCGAATAAAGAAAGTTTATTTAACAGAAACAAACATTTAGTTTGGCACCGTGGAGCATGCCAAGGGATCGTGGGTTCGATCCCTGCTTCGACCAAAGTTTTTTGTTGTTTTTTGTTTTACATATATTCCAGATATGTTCGGAAGATTCCGAAAAAATGTTCAACATTACATTGTAGTATATTAAATTTTGAACTGTAAAATGTGTCTTATTAAAGACCTAAAGTCAGAAAAGAACAGTGTTTGATATAAACCAAATGGACTGTGTTTTTGTTTCAAAAATAACTTTTTTTATTGAAAAAATAAAAAATTTTTAACAAACGAATTTTTTTGGTGATAAAAGTTTAAAATTTTCGAAGCAATTCAAAAAACTCTAACAAAAGAAAAACGTTTTCGGTACACGTTTTCAAAACGTTTTTTTCTTTGCGTGTAAGAGGTTTGTTATAGTAGATCGCTTCTTTCTAAACCCATGGTGACTTGCAGATAATAATGAAAAAATCTGATATGAAATAGAATTAGGTCAGATTTTTCCATCAGCTTGGGAATGGCACAAAGATTAGAAATACCTCGATACATTCGGACTGGACGAAGGACGAAGTGAGCTTTGCCTATAATAAATTTTTTGTACAAGCATATCACTTTTCCTTTGCCAATGTGAAATCATAGACTTTAGTGCAGTTTGCAGGGTTTATTTTGTGTCTGCTTCCTCTTTCTTCATTTGTTTTGTTTGTTACTGTTCACAGAAAAAAATTCCATAGTTAAATTAACGCTAAATTTAACTCATTTTTATTGGAAAAAAAATTATTTGCTTGTAGTTAAATTTTATTATTTTTATCGAAATTTTCCACAGCTTAATGAAATCTTACTTTTTTTTAAGTATGTCTCAAAAATTTTACTAAACGTGAGTATAAAGTTCAATGACCGTACACATAAATTCAATATGAACTAAAACAAATGAAAATTTTAGTACGATTCCCAAAAATAGTAAGAATGAACAACTGTATGGTTAAAATGATCATGATTTGGCGCCAGTGATGTTCTACTTTACTTTTAGTTATTTTGTTCTTCTATGAGATGATGTAATTTCGTGAACTGCAGTTAAAAAGTACAACAGGGCATTAAAATTGCCTGGTTTTAACAACGCTTTGTGGAAATCTGAAAATGTGGAGTAAAATTTAGTCAATTTTCGTGCGTGGTAGTTCATTCTTCCTATAAAACAGTTCATTTTTTTTCGGTGTTGGTTTCTTCCTCTTTTGTTTATATTTCAATACAAAATGTGACTTTTGGTAAAAAAAACAAGTAAGGAAAGTCTAAAGACGAGCGGGGCCGACTATATTATACCCTGCACCACTTTGTACATCTAAATTTTCGATACCATATCATATCCGCCAAATGTGTTGGGGCTATATATAAAGGTTTGTCCCAAATACGTACATTTAAATATCACTGGATCTGGAAGAATTTGATAGACTTCTACAAAATCTATAGACTCAAAATTTAAGTCGGCCAATGCACAAGGGTGGAACACAATGTTAGTAAAAAATATGGGAAACGTTTAAATCTGAAGCAATTTTAAGGAAACTTCGAAAAAGTTTATTTATGATTTATCGCTCGACATATATGTATTAGAAGTTTAGGAAAATTAGAGTCATATTTACAACTTTTCGACTAAGCAGTGGCAGTGGATTTTACAAGGAAAATGTTGGTATTTTGACCATTTTTGTCGAAATCAGAAAAACATATATATGGGAGCTATATCTAAATCTGAACCGATTTCAACCAAATTTGGCACGCATAGCAACAATGCTAATTCTACTCCCTGTGCAAAATTTCAACTGAATCGGAGTTAAAAATTGGCCTCTGTGGTCATATGAGTGTAAATCGGGCGAAAGCTATATATGGGAGCTATATCTAAATCTGAACCGATTTCAACCAAATTTGCCACGCATAGCAACAATGTTAATTCTACTCCCTGTGCAAGATTTCAACTAAATCGGACCAAAAAATTGGCCTCTGTGGCCATATGAGTGTAAATCGGGCGAAAGCTATATATGGGAGCTATATCTAAATCTGAACCGATTTCAGCAAAATTTGGCACGCACAGCTACAATGATAATTCTACTCCCTCTGCAAAATTTCAACCAAATTGGGGTAAAACTCTGGCTTCTGGGACCGTTTTAGTCCATATCGGGCGAAAGATATATATGGGAGCTATATCTAAATCTGAACCGATGTCAATAAAATTTGGCACTCTTGACTATAGTACTAATTGTTCTTCTTGTGCAAAATTTTAAGTAAATTAGGGTATAACTCTGGCTTCTGTGGCCATATAAGTCCATATCGGGCGAAATATATATATGGGAGCTATATCTAAATCTGAACCGATTTCTTCCAAAATCAATAGGGATCTATTCTGAGCCAAAACACATACTTGTGCCAAATTTGAAGTTGATTGGACTAAAACTGCGACCTAGACTTTGATTACAAAAATGTGTTCACGGACAGACGGACAGACGGACATCGCTATATCGACTCAGGAGCCCACCCTTAGCATTTGTGCCAAAGACACCATGTGTCTATCTCGTCTCCTTCTGGGTGTTGCAAACATATGCACTAACTTATAAAAAAAGCCTGTTCCACAGTGTGGAGCAGGGTATAAATAGACTTTCAGATTATTTTCTGTTTATGTACTTCTCCCCACACTGAAAAAAAAGCATACTCGGTTACAAAGATTTTGACTTTACTTTAAAAAATTTGGTATTGATTCCGAGCCACAGAAGCGGAGAATACAAGTAAGGATACTTTTAAGACACAATTCTCTTTTAAATTTAGGTTTTGTGTACTTGCTTCTAGGAAGCAAATTTTAATTTTTCGCTTTCTCAGCTTTTTTTTCTTCATATGCTATCAAAGTCCTTTAAAAACGGGTTAACGGCAACTTTATTTTCCAAATTAGGACTCGACTTCCAGTAGAAATTATGCTATGTTTGAAGTAAAAAACTTCTTTAAAATAAAGTTTTGAAAAACATGTCCTATATTTGAACGATTTTTTGCTTTGTAGTCAAGACGCAAAAAGACAACAAATTTAAAGACAATTTCATTAAATTTAAAGAATTTTTCTGAATTATTAAAGTCAAGTTGACCTAAGCCTATAAATTTTTTCTTTCATGTTAAGATACCCATTTTTAAGTCAAAACACTTAATTATAAGGACAATATGACTTCATTAAAAAGTTTATCGACTTTTGGACAAGAAAAATAACTTTATTTTAGAGAAATGCGTCTTCTATGCTAAGCAAAATTTGTATTCGTATTTTAAAGACATGAAATCTTTGACCTCACGACAATATTTTTTTCAGTGCAGGCATACTCTTAGCCATGAAATAAGTAGTGTTTTTAAAGTATATAATCACCTAATACGTAATCACTTATTCGTAGATATACCAAAGTTTGCAAAATAATTGATGGATAAAAATATGACCATTAAAGCTGTAATATGAGACTACTTGAATAGAAATTGTAGAAATAAACAAAAGTGTAACAAGTCATCTAAATAAGATTACACGCAAATTAATTTCACACTTAAAGTCTGGTATTACGAGTAAGTTGGTACTATCGCGCTAAATTGGCCATTTTTCACGGTTACTTTTCGTTAATAATTCTTTTCACAGAAAATAAATATTTTAAATTCCCTACGGGAAATTGTTGAAAATTGCCACTGACGGACCTATCACAGGACTGGTACCAGTGATCTAGTTTGTAGCAGTTTTTAAATGGTTATAATTTAATGATTTCCATACTCGCTTGATATAAAAATCTTTTTGGATCTACACAGAATTACCAGAATAAATTATTGTTCAAAATTTTTTCATTTCTGGTTCGATTCGGACAACCAAACTGAAACAGATTCCTAAGAGTTTGTCCGAGACTGGTTCATGAGGACCTGTCTATGGAGTGCTACTATTAAAATGTCCCAGGACGTGTCTTAAGGAACGAGTCCAAGAAGTGTCCTAAAGTGTTAATTTACCCCGTCAATGACAAACCTATGTTAAAGTGACCGGTCTCTTCCATACGTCTTGACCAAAACTAGGACTGGTTCATGTACACCAGGTACTAGTCCTGTACCGGTCCTGTGGTTGATCCATTTCCCGTAGGGTTGTTACAACGGATATTTTCCCATTAAGTTAGAATAAAATTTGCTTCAAGAAAATATATTT
This sequence comes from Haematobia irritans, assembly GCF_050003625.1. Classification (NCBI taxonomy): domain Eukaryota; kingdom Metazoa; phylum Arthropoda; class Insecta; order Diptera; family Muscidae; genus Haematobia; species Haematobia irritans. The sequence continues at coordinate 86,888,209 of NC_134398.1, forward strand.
TTATACTGTTTTTGCCGGCTAAACTCGAACTTAGTACCCACCTTAATATAGAAATAAAAGTGGGGGGTTTTGCGGGAGTTTGATTCGTGTTATACATTATAATAAACTTAATGGACCACATTAGGTTCGAAATCTACTAAAGGTGGATTTAAATCCCCTTTTATAAGGCAAATGGTAGTTGAAATCTCATCTTAAAAAAATCGCTTCTGTAACATATACCCCAAACACATTTCGCTTCAAGCATATATATTTTCAGAATTGGTCCAAACAAAATATTGTTTGTATTGTTCAAACATATTATGTTTCACCTTTTAATGAAATTTTCTTTGTGGGGATATATTTTTAAGGCGCCAATTGGTTACTACCATTATTTTATTTGCAGTATACTCTCTAGGTTTCTCTTTCTAAACACATATATGTTTGTTGGCTATTTCCAAATTAATATATGTTTACAACTAAACATATTATATTTACAAACATTTTATGTCCCAAACATAATATGTTCTAACATATTAACATATATGTCCCAAACATGTTATGCTAGTTTATGAACATTATATGCTTGCACTTAAAATATTTTGTTAAAAAAATTTAGTTCCAAACATATAATTTTTACACCCAAACATATGAAAAACTGTCTTTTTCGTCCGTGCTATTACTTAACGGAAAATCTTAAGAAATACCGTTACGTGACAATTCTTCTTTAGTTTTTTTAAGTACATGCTCAATTATGTGAGTAATTATACCTAAAGGTACCATCATTTATTCTATTTTATTAACCCCCATTTTCATGAAGCTCTGTTAATGCCACGTTAGCTAACGAACTTTTAAACCGCAATATGGACATATCTGTAATTTTGCCTATATATTCCATGTGTCAGTTAGGAACTTAATTATTGACAAATTTTCAATTAAAGTTAACCGGAGAGAAGATATCTGCAATTTATTTTCTGTTAACTGGGAGTTAAAGCCTAACGGATGACCGTAAGTCATTAACAGACAAATGCATTACATTTTGAAAATAACAATTCCAAAATTATTATTGTCATTACAAGTTAGTCATTATAACTCACCGCAATGTAATGCAATGTGTAATGACAGCTTTACTCCTGGTTTTGCAAATTGTGGTTACCTAGTTTTTGCTGGGTTGCTTTAGCGGTTTTTGTGAAACAATTCTGGCAAAGCTGGTCCGTTGCCACCTATGTGGGAAATACTGGTAAATTTCATTCGATTTTACCATTCATAGTTCCATTCAATACATTGGAGTATTTCATAATTTAATGCATATAAATTTTGATTATTCCACCCAATTTAATAAAATTGTTGAACTCTATTCAACAGATATAAAAGGCCTTTTGTAGATCTAATGAACCCCTTATGGATTAGCATATGTGTCACAGTGTCTGCATGTGTTTGGTAAACATATTTGCATTGGAGTAAACGCAGTACTATGCGTACGAAGTTCTTCGTCCTTCGGTCGTTCGGTGGCCATAATTCACAATCAGCAGATATACAAAATTATTCAGTACTGTATGTGTGTGTGCTTAATTCGTGTTTATCCATAAGGGGGTTTCCGAAAGCCATCTATGATATTATTGAATTAATTAAGGACATTGGCTAATTCTGTCAATGTCAATGTATGATTGAACTCCATTTCCGCCTGAAGAATTAACAGTAAATTGCGTTGTTTTTGCTTTACTAAAATTAATTTCAGAAGCAATTGAAGTTCATAATCATTTATTTGCCACTACTGCGGTACAGAGTTATAATAAGTTTGTGCATTTGCATGTAACGCTAATAAGGACCATTCTGAGACCTATCTTTTAGTCTTAGAATCAAATTCTGAAGCGATTAAGTTATGTCCATCTGAAATTGACAAGTATGATCAATATGGTTGATATCGGTTCAGAGTTGGATATAGCTCCCATATATATCTTTCTTCCGATTTACACTCACATCACCACAGAGGCCAAATTTTTACTCCCATTTACGTGAAATTTTGCATAGATAGTAGAATAAGCATTCTTACTATGCGAGCCAAATTTAGTCAAAATCGGTTCAGATTTATGGTGATTTCGATTGGTAAAAAATATGTTGCATATTTTACACCTTACCCCATAAATCAAAAATTTTTGTTCGATTGGAAAATTCGGTGCAGCCTACCCAAACCTAACCTAACCTAACCTACGGTGCAGATAGTTACCCTTTCAATCAAATGTTGAAGACGCTTTTGTTCTTCGACCTAAATAAAGAAAGTGCATGACGCGTGTATTGTGGTTGTTTTTCAATTTCTTCAACATAACTGGTTAATTTACCAAGAAGAAGCATATCAATTGTTTAGTAAAATTCGATATTACATATTTTTAATATTATAGCATAATGAAAAAAGCAAATGCGTTTTTTTTTGCCAACACCATTGTAGATGCGCTATTGGAGAGTAGTTCTTCTGACGACGATGAAGAAGTTACAACATCATTGCTTGGACGAAATGACCAACGGCGAGTTAAAAACTTTGTTGAGGATGTAATTAATTTGTACTCTGAAGTAGAAGTAAGTTCATTAATATATATAAAATCAAAAGTTTTAACAATTTCCCTTAGTTCACGAAAAATTTGCGTGTTAGTCGAGATTCCAATAATAGTTGTTAATAATAATCGAAATATTTCCGCCAAATTTCTTTTGTTTTGATTTTATATCAGTGTTGCACCTTTTTTGTTCGTTTTCACACGCAAACGGTGTTGTCATTGCAAGGAGTTTCGGCAACACTGTGGTAACACCATAATATGTTTTACCATTTGTATGCAACACTTTTTTTCCCAAACGAAATCACCATTAGTTATAGCTCTTATATATATATCTTTTGTCCTGGACAAACTCAGGGGCCACGGGGGCTCCCGACAAATATGGCTCAAATGGGTTCAGATTTAGATATATCTCCCATATATATAACCACAGAGACCAAAATTTTTATTTACGTTAAATTTTGGCTCCCATATATGTATATCTTACTCGCGATTTAGATACATATGACAACCTGGGACGAAAATTCCATTTTGATTTACTTGAAATTTTTCTCTGAGAGTAGAATTAACATCTTAGTAATTTATGCCAAATTTGGTTCGCATCTATTAATATTTAGATATAGTTCTCATATACCCAGCAAAAACTCTCATTACCCGGTAATCTTGTAGGTAAGCCTATTTAAAAATTAATAACCACTTATTATTTGGCATCGCTTCGGATTACATTTACATACGCATGTCCTAGGAGGAAAGTACTTCTCTCCAGGCATACTTTCGGCTATAAAATAAGTAGTGCATTTAAAGCATATAATCACCTAATATGTAATGACTTATTCGTAGATACACCAAAGCTTGCAAAATAGCCACTTATTGTCTCAGGCAACCAAATCTCGAAAATATTGATTTCTAACGCCGATTACAATGGATCAAAATATGGCGAGTGGTGCTGTAATAGGAGAACTACTTGAACAGAAACGAATATTGTATAAATAAACAAAAATTCGAATAAATAATCTAAATAAAATTACACTCAAATTAATTTCACACTTAAAATAGAAATAAATGTAGGTTGTTTAAGGTAGTTGGATTCGTGAATTACGATACAATATATCAAATAGCCAATTCACATAAGGTTCGAAATCTACTAAAAGTGGATTTTAAGTCTCTTTTTTATAAGGCAAATGGCATTTGAAATTTAGTTTAAGCGCATTTTGGAAGTGTAATGTCAATGAGGTACACACAAAAAAATATCAATTAATATGATTGTCAATACAATTAAAATTATGTTTAAATTTGAGCTAACAACGTAATTTGTAAATACAATTACGATTTTAGTCACTTTAGCAACTAGTTTTGTTATATCAACAAAAATTTTGTTGAACTTAAAAATTTTCTGTAACAAAAATTCATTGTTAGCTCAAAAATTATAATATTATCTTGTGTGTATAAGAAAACATTTATTCAAAACATAATATGATAATGTCATTAAACACAATTATTATGAAATATTTGTGATAAAAAATTCTTAACGGAAGAATCTTCAGAATTACCGTTACATTACATATTCTTTTTGATTTTTTATGTAAGTGCTCGATTATGTGAATAATTATATTAACTACAACAGCCCAAAAATTTGAGAATAACAATTCGAAAATTACCGAGAAGTATTTATTTTTGTCATTACAAGTTAGTGATTATAATTCGCCGCAATGTAATGCAACGTGTAATGACAGATTTACTCCAGGTAATGTCAATTGTAATGAGATGTGGTTACCTAGTTTTTGCTGGGTAGATATAGTTCCTAACGAAATCCTGATTTGAAGAAATATGGTAAAATATTTCATATATTACACCCCTTTGCAAATCGATTGTACTCCATTTGACTTGATATTTTACATAGAGAAGATCATTCTATTTAATCGGTTCGGATTTATATAAGCCCCCATATATGTTCTTCCGATTCAGGCATATATGGCCAGAATACATATATTTTACACACAATTTCAGTGATGATTTCCCATATTTTATTCATGTCCTACAAACTATCAAGAAAGACTGTTTGCAGCATGGTTAAGATTATATAAGACTTGTGTAAATGTCCTACATCTCTAATACATATATATATATATATATATATATATATATATATATATATATATATATATATATATATATATATATATATATATATATATATATATATATATATATATATATATATATATATATATATATATATATATATATATATATATATATATATATATATATATATATATATATATATATATATATATATATATACCTCGTTCCTGTTTCAGCCGTACAGCCAAACAAGTTAGGAAAGTCTGAAGTCGGGCGGTGCCGACTATATTATACCCTTCACCACTTTAAGACCTACATTTTTTCAAATCCTTCAAATTTTAATTTTTCGCTTTCTCAGCTTTTTTTCTTCATATGCTATCAAAGTCCTTTAAAAACGAGTTAACGGCAACTTTATTTTCCAAATTAGGACTCGACTTCCAGTAGAAATTATGCTATGTTTGAAGTAAAAAACTTCTTTAAAATAAAGTTTTGAAAAACATGTCCTATATTTGAACAATTTTTTGCTATGTAGTCAAGATGCAAAAAGACAACAAATTTAAAGAAAATTTCATTAAATTTAAAGAATTTTTCTGAATTATTAAAGTCAAGTTGACCTTAGCCTATAAATTTTTTCTTTCATGTTAAGATACCCATGTTTAAGTCAAATCACTTAATTATAAGGACAATACGACATCATTGAAAAGTTTATCGACTTTTGGACAAGGAAAATAACATTATTTTAGAGAAATGCGTCTTCTATGCTAAGCAAAATTTGTATTCGTATTTTAAAGACATGAAATCTTTGACCTCACGACAATATTTTTTTTCAGTGTATGTTTGAAGCAGAGTATATATTACAGAGGTTATGGTTTTGTGGGTGTATGAAGTAAAATAAAACGCATTCATTAAAGAGCTTGATTTTGATGTGCTAAAATATATATTCTTGGATTTCGTAGTTCTTGCACGCTAAAAATACTCCTTCCTCCCAAACGTTCAGCAACAATTGCAATGCAATTTTTTGTGACGTGAAAATAAAATAACAAATATATATAGTAGTAAGTTCGGCCGGGCCGAATCTTAAATACCCACCACCATGAATCAAATATAATAGTTTCCTTTGAAAATTTCAGGGGGGTTTGATGACGGATATTTTCCCAAGCAGATCATTTCAACTAGTACGCTTCCCACAGATAAATGTACAGATCTTACCTATGAAGACTAGATCAGATTCTTAATTTATAAGAACCATTTTTTGTTTGAGTTTTAGAGGAATCATAAATATCTCTTGTAAGTGTGCAAGAAAATGATGAAATAACGCCTTGATTTGAAATCTATAAGCTGTGGATTTTCATCCCAATTATTAAAATGACTACGAGAAGTAAAATCTGGAATTTTTGCATTCAGTTTCAAACAATTGTCATGATCAGTGCGCCTTCTATACCCTCAATAAGTGAAATCGGTCTACATGGAGGCATTACCAAATGAACCGATAAAACTAAATCACTTTGTTATAGGTCTAAAGAGCCAGTACGTTTTCAATTTGTGGCAAATCGGATAAAAACTACAATTTCTAGAAACCCTTGGAGTTAAATCAGGAGTTCGGAACGAAGGATACACACAGTACTCAGCACATTTAATTGTAGTTCTAGAATCTAGATCCCAAATCGGAGGGCCGGTTTATAAGGGGTTATATCAAAAACTGTACCGATACTCAATATATTCGGTACACCCCTTTATGGTCCTAGAATACCTCTAGATTTCCAATTTAAGGCAAATTGGATAAAAACTACGGATTCTAGAAGCCCAAGAAGTAAATCTGGATATCGGTGTATACGGGGGATATGTTATATCAAAATAAGGGCCGATACTCACCATTTTCGGCACACCTTGTTAAGGTCCTAGAATACCTCTAGATTTCCGATTTTAGGCAAATCGGATAGAAAATACACTTTCTAGACGCCCAAGAAGCAAAATCGGGAAATCGGTCCATATGGGGGCCATACCAAAACATGGACTCATAGGCACCATTTTCGGTACACTTTTTGAGGGTTTAGATTTCCGATTTCAGGCAGATTGGATAAAAACTACAGTTTTTATAAGCCCAAGACACCAAATCGGGAGGTGGGTTTATATGGGGACTATATCAAAACTTGGACCGATGTAGCCCGTCTTCGAACTTGACCTGCCTTCAAACAAAAGACGAATCTGTGCCAAATTTCAGGACGATAGCGCCATTATTGAAGACTGTAGCGTGATTACAACAGACAGACAGACTTCATATACTTTATATAGTCGGAAAGCGATATTTCGATGTATTACAAACGGAATGACAAACTTGTTATACCCCCGTCATCATTCTATAGGTTAGGTTAGGTGGCAGCCCGATGTATCAGGCTCACTTTGACTATTCAGTCCATTGTGATACCACATTGGTGAACTTCTCTCTTATCACTGAGTGCTGCCCGATTCCATGTTAAGCTGAATGACAAGGGACCTCCTCTTTATAGCCGAGTCCGAACGGCGTTCCACATTGCATCGAAAACACTTAGAGAAGTTTTGAAACCCTCAGAAATGTCACCAGCATCAAGGCCGTAGCCAGGATTTTAATTCGGGGGGGTTCAACTTTAAAAAAAATATTCATATAATCTCATGTGTAGAAAATTTTATTTATGCAAAGGTTGTATACAATATTTTTATAATATTAAATTGAGCCGACGGGCTTTTTGGGCAGCAAATAAATCAATGACTTCTTCAGTCGGCACATTTATTCGGCGATGAACCGACATTAATGCCAATCCATTGAGTCTACTCGCGCCAGTCGAATTTCTAAGCAAGGCTGCCAATAAAATTTCAAGAAAAATCGTCACTTTTTTCCGTCATAATCGTAACTTCCATTTTAAAAATCATCAAAAAAACTGTAATGTAAATAATATTAACACCAAACTATTTTTTGGGGGTGTAGGTATTTATTTCATATAAAGAACGGTAAGATTTTTATTTAAAATAGAAATAAAAAAAATTTTGACCATAAATTTCTCCAATTAAGAGATACAATTTTTTATAGAAATAACATTTTAATAAAATCTTCTACAGAAATAAAATTTTGACGAAATTTTCTATAGAAATGAAATTGTGCAAACATTTTCTATAAAACAAAATTAAAAAAAAATCTTTAGAAATAAAATTTCCTATAGAAATAAAATTTAGACGAAATTTTCTATAGCAACAAAACTTTGACAAAATTTTCTATAAAAATAAAATTTTGACGAAATTTTCTATAGAAATGAAATTTTGACAACATTTTTTTCAGAAATAAAATTTTGACAAACTTTTCTTTAGAAATAAAATTTTGACAAAATTTTCTTTAGAAATAAAATTTTCACGAAATTTTCTATAGAAATAAAATTTTCACGAAATTTTTATAGAAATAAAATTTTGACAAAATTTTCTATAGAAATAAAATTTTGACAAATTTTTCTATAGAAATAAAATTTGAAAAAATTGTCTATATTTTCTATATTTTTTGACAACTTTTTCTGTATAAATAAAATTTTAACAAAATTTTCAATAAATTCAATATAAAAAATTTCTATCGAGTAAAATAATATTTTTGTATATACTAACCACAAAAATGTGATCAACGACTTCAATTTTTTTTTTAATATTGTAGATTTTTGGTAAAATTTTCTTCAAATTTTGGTAGATTATTTTTGGCAAGGGTTGTAACCATGATTCTAATACTAATAATTCTCTCTATTGCTGGCTCTAATTGTGTAAACAAACTGCTTCTAGTCAACATTTTTGAAGGGATCTAATATCGTCATATTTGGGGCAAAAATCGGAAAATCGGAATTTGCTAATTTTTGAGTAAAAAATCGTCAAAATGCCGATAAATCGGCAAAATTGGCCGCCCTGTTTCTATGATACGTCTTTAATTTCTTCATTTTTGAAAATGAACGTTCGGATGAGCACGTAGTAACTGCAGGGATGGAAAATGCAGTACTAAATTACTTTTTTCAATACTTTTTCACCCCGGTCAGTACCGTAGTACCCCCGCGAATGATTTAGTACCTTTTGTGTAGACATTTTTGATTCGATATCAGATTTATGGTACAATGGCTTTGACAAAATATTTTAATATTTTGAGAAAGTCTTTATCAACCTTATTTGCTAATAGTTTTTTACAAATATGGCAAAACAGACATGTTCATGTGGGAAGAAAATCTCGATTTTGTAAAAGATATAGTCAAAAACAGGATTTTATTGAACTTCAAGAATGTTTTAGTCGAAAAAAGAATGCGATTCTATATTATCAATGTTTTATTTCGGTAGAAAATATTGTCTAAATTTTATTTCTATATAGAATTTTTGCAAAATTTTATTTTTATAGATAATTTTGTCAAAATTTTATTTCAATTGAAAATTTTGTAAAAATGTTATTTCTATAGGAAATTTTTGCAAAACTTTATTTCTATAGAAAAAATTTTGCAAAATTTTTTTTCTATAGAATTTTTTTGCAAAATTTTATTTCCCTTCGTTTTGTTTTGTTATTGTTGGTTTTGTTCTTTAAGCATTGTTGTTGTTTTTTTGTTGCAGCTTAAAACCATACATTGACTAAACTACAAGTGTAGCTTAACCAACAGAGGAAAATAATGTTTGTCAAATTTATTTGGGCAAAGCCCTATAGACTGCAAGATGGTTGGATGGACGCACGTTTCGGAATTACCACATTCCTCATCAGCATCCCCTACTTGCAGCAAAACTATCAACCAATTATAAGAATAAATTCAGGCAGTTCATTAAACCCAACAATAAACCACACTTGAACCTTCCGAAAAAAAGGGTTTTGTATGATAGCCGGCTATAGAAAATTTTTGCAAAATTTTATTTATATATAGAAAATCTTTTCAAAATTTTATTTTCTTTAAAATTCAGTCTCTTCACAATAATCTTCCAGTGAAATTTTTGTTGAAATTTAGAAAAAGTACCTTTCCGCTCAAAAAATACCTTTTTTGTACTTTCTTAAAAATTTTATTTTCCATCCCTGAGTTACTGGCAAAGTGACCAGGTTCTTTTCGCAGGTTTTGCGCCATTTCACATGTGTGTTTGGCTGTTTCGTTGTTGTTGCTATGGCCAAACAAAGCGAGTCATGTTCACAAAAAGAACAACAAACACACATAAAAAGCAGAAATACATTTTCCAAAAATGAAATTTGTGGTGCGAGAACAAAAACAATTTGTTTTTTTCGACCGTCGTTTGACGGGCTTTTCAACTAGTATTCTAGGATTTGTGCAAGTTTTATAGGTAAGCGTTTTCAAAATAAAACCTTCAGCTTTCCTTCAACATCTTCGATAAGATTTTTCTATGCAGCTAAAAATATATATTTATTTATATAAAAATATTCATTCATTTCGGGGGGATTTGATCCCCCTCATCCCCCCCCTGAATACGGCCTTGACCAGCATTACTGAGGTGGGATAATCCACCGCTGGAAAACTTTTTGGTGTTCGGTCGAAGCAGGAATCGAACCCACGACCTTGTTTATGCAAGGCGGGCATGCTAACCATTGCACCACGGTGGCTCATCATTCTATGGTGGTGGGTATAAAAAAACTAACTCAAACTCATTCTCACTTCCACATGATTTAATTAATTCGAACCACTTTTCTATTTATAGACCTGATTGTAATGTACATTCAAGCAAAAAATATGTTCCAAAATTGTGAACGGGTGGTAACGAAATGAAACGGAAACTTTCACGAAAAATTAAAACCAATTCGATCATTGACGTGCACGATTTCATAAATGGTGTTCGTTTTTCTTTAGCAATGAAAAGTCTTAAAATATTCGTTAGACATTATGGCAACTCCGTCAGTGGTCCAATGTGCACGTATGGAACAGGTAACAAAAAAAATGATAAAAAATGCCGATACTAGATTCGAACTTGGGTCTTCATGCCTCGTGCATATCTGATTAGCAATTCGTTACCATTATGTTTCCAAATCATGAACGTTAGTTGTTATTTTGACAAGGCATGGTGCCATTTTATCGTTGTCACATTGACGGCTCGTTTTGAAACGTACGCTGAAAAGATATTTACGGGATATTAACAATTATGCAACCTAACTTTTAGGAAGCGCAATTTGCACAATATTAAGGACAGATTTCTTTAAAATAAAATAAAAAAATTGAAAAAAGTTTCTAATCTTAACTTAATAAAAAAATTGCGTCCTTCCATTGGAGTCGTATGTAGGATTTAGCATCTTTGGTGTAAAGTTTTTTTTTTTTTTTTTTTTGGAATTAAGAAAACATTTTTTACTTTGATGTATCTGTTATAATTTGGATTTTCAAATTGGCATTTGTTTATACGTGAATAGTTTTAGTAATTTACCGTGAAAAGAGAATGAAAATTCGACAAATGAAATCTGTATCCTAATTTCAATTTTTTTGGTCCTAGATTTAAAGCCAGATAGGTCTCTAAAAAAATTCTTTATTTTAAAGAAGCCGCATCTTTGGCTCCTAAATATAAATTTGTGTCCTAAATATAATGAAAAAATGTTTGAAGCAAACATTATAAACTTTATTATAATTAAAATTTCATTATTTTAAATAAATTTGTCGTTAATGTTTTGTAAATTTCGCATCCTAAAATTTAGGTTGCGCAATCCTTAATATCACGTAAATATTTTCAGTGTAAGAAAGAGAAATGCAAAACAATAATGTAACAAATACAAAGTTTTCGATACCCGTTTCCATTCGGAGTGTTCAATCACTCATATTAGCTTTAATAGATATTTCTAAATGTATGCGTCAGGTTTGCTACATTCAGTAGATGTTGAAGTGATTGTTCAAGATTCAATTTTAGGTATAATTTTCCTATGGTATGAAAACATTGAAAAATGTTTTCCATTTCTAAATTTTTTTTCTTAAGAAAAATTCTACATCCATCCTTATTATGAACTACATTGAGATCAGATCCACACTGTAACGCTGAACATGTAGCCCTCACACAATGTTACAAAAGAAAAGAAATGGGGGTTCCTAAAAGATTGTTGAATAATTACTTTTTGAGGAACAGAGGAAGACAAATCACATTCAAAACATTTGTGGCATTCCGCTGGTCTTAGCGATGCCGCTATTTGGCGGCTAATACATGAAGCATACAAATATGGTGTGCAAGATGCGCATGAAGCAAATATGCCATACTGTAACACATAATGTTAAAGAGAATAATTCACAATGAGTGAGAGGGATTCTGTTGTTGAGAGAGTGTGAGAGAGAGAGAGAGAAACTATTGAAAATATGAGAGTATTGTATAAAGCATAAAAGCTTTCGTCCTTCATATATACACAGAAGTCAGATAGGAACTCACACTGACATATACGTATAAACAAACGAGCACACACACGCACATGTGTATACAGAGTCGAACACATGTTCAGACAATATCCCGAGGATAACAAATAAATAATTCCGATGGAAATAAAATCCAGACAAATTTAATTAAATCAATTATTGTCACATTATTGAAACAATTGAACAAAAGCAAAACTACAGTGAAAGTTAACTAGGAAGCCCTCAGAGTCGGGGTCAATTGTCATGAGAATCCATTGTGAATCGATGGAAAGTGATACATGTATAAACAACAAATTTAATTGGCAACAATAACAACTACCACAGCATAATCATTATTAAAAACATATTTTCCAGTTGGTATCAAAACAACCTGTGTCCCCTCAAAACGCTCAATTAATCGTCGTAGGCATTAGTGCATTAAAAGGTGCTCTTCTTGCACTCATAAACACATAATCAAAACGAAATGAAATACAAATAAATCACTGAAGGAAAAAAAAAACAACAAAGTGAATCAACAAAAACAAAACACCACCAAACGGTGTACAACGCAAAGGAAACTTGCGTTACACACGCACATACCTTCATTCGTCCTTGTGCGCACACACACAAACACACACAGCGAGAGACAGAAGTTTATCCAACTTCCGGTAACGAGGTCGTAACTCACACAGCACTGCAGCACGTGCTTAGTGATAATGACATACATTTCGTGTAATTAAATTTACTCTGTTTATATCGCACTTCGACGAAACTGCTCAGTGCCGTTTATTCGCTGTCGCTGTTGATATCCTCGACGCCGTCGGCAATCGCTTCGCCATCAAAGCTGTTCTCTTTGCACTGTCCACATCGGCTGGTTGTGGTGGTGTAGGTGTATCGTGTGTGTGTGTGTGTGATTGTTGCTTGTGTTATAGTCTGTGAGCTGCCAGAGGATATTAGCCAGACCACACACGCAAGCACATCTCACTCTCAGTGGCAAGACACTTAATAGGAGTTGAAGGAGCATTACCGCTAGACAAAAGGGATTAGAATAATATTGGATGGATAACAAACGTAAGTTTGCCACTAGCGAATATCTATATATCTGCATAAGACCCCATCCCCCCCAAAACATCCACATTACCTTGTCCTCCTTCCCCCACAACATCCAAGGCCAATTGCAACAACAACAACAACAGAAATAAGTAGGAAACTTTCTCAAGTGTCAATTAAGGAAAATTAGAGTCAAGAGTGTTTTGTTATTTTTATTTAATAGACCTATCTATATACAGAGATGTTTAACGTTTAGTGTTGCCATCTGACTACATACACAGAAAAAATATCACCAAAATATTTCCAATTAAAAAGTTAATTGAAGTTGAAAAAAATTTCAATTAATAAATTAATTGATACAATTAACTTTTTAATCAAGATAGAAATATTAAGTCAATTAAGTCGATGATTGAAAATTTAAAAATTTTTAATTAAAACATTAATTTATACTATTAACTTTTTAGTCAAATTCGGAAGACTAAGTCAGTTAAAGAAAGTGATGAATATTTTTTTAATTTTTAATTAAAAACGTATTTCAAACAATCAATTGTTAATCAAAATAAAAACCAATTCAGAAAATAATTGAAAATAGTTACATTTCTTAATTAAAAAATTAATTGAGTTTTGCAATCAACATCAATTAAATTTTTAATCGAATCAATTAAAAAATTAATTGAAATTTGCTAATGAAATCAATTAATATTTTAATCAAGAATTTTTTCTATGACTAATTAAAACTGTGATTGATACTATCATTTTCGTGATTGAAGACATTTCAATTAAAAAATTAATTGGATCAATTATTTTCGTGATTGAATCAGAAAATTTTTTTTTTTTGTGTGTAGTTCGGAAAATAATGTCATAAGTATGGTGGCCAACATACTATTTTCAAAGTGAAAGAAATGTTTTTCGTTTGTGAGGAACGAAATTTTAGACTAACGAATATTTCTTTTGATGGTACAAGATTACCGATAATCGTTGAGTCGTTTGTTTCCTCTTATAGAAAATAATTCTTTCCCCTCAAACGTCATTTAAGAAAAACAACCATCGTTTATCTTTTGGTTTTTGTGCTGTAAGGAATTTTGCTTGGAAATAACGTACAGTGGGGAGCAACGCCGGGTGCTTGTTTATTACTTAGGAGTACACTTTATTTGCTTAATAAAAAACGTTTATTGAGACCAGTTGCTACAACATTTATTTCGTTTATGCTATATTTCCTGACAAAAAAACTGTACATTCAGATAAATTATATACCCATGCTGCTGCATTAATTAAAGAAAAATAATATAAGCCTGCATTCAGTTTTATATATAATACAATAAAATCAAATGTATTAGAATTTAGCCCATAGTCCTTTGTTTCTAATTATGAGTATAGCTCGTGTTGACATACTTCTTCTAAGTTTCTTTTTTTTATTATTTCAATAGGAATATCCGACTAATTATGGTAAACTTGGCTCTACATCTCATCGAAAATTAAGGACAATTAAATTTCGCAAAAAAGAATAGAAAATCAATAAAAAAAGTTAAAAAAAATCATGCCCGCAGGGATTAGAACCTGTGCCGTTTGATTTTTTTCATTTCCATGGAAGTTCTTTTGAGAAGTTTTTGCAAATTACGATAATTTTTATTTTTATGTTAATTTTTATTGGAAAAAATGTAGTTGTACAAAAAAAAAAATAAAAACGATGTATAAAAAAATAATTTTTTAGGCAAATATTAAAAAAAAATTTGCCGCTGGTGAGAATTGAGCCAGCGTTCTTTATTTTTTTATAGTAATAAAGAACACCTTATGAAGTAGTTAGAATGGCATGCCGTGGTGTCATATTGGGTTCACATCACAAACATTTGAATAGACGTTTTGATGCATCGTGTTCAATGGCGTTTGTGGCTGAGTGTACAAAGGCGTTCTGTTATGGTGCCAACAGACCCAAGTTCAACACCCGGTGGAAGCGAAGACGTTTTTCAATTTGTGAAATTTTGCTCATAAGAAAATAGTGAAGTGCAACATACAGTACACTGAAAAAAAAAAAAAACAAAAAGTGAAATTGAAAAAAACGTTTCTTTTTTAGTTTTCTAAATTTCTTCATCCAGATGAACTTCCAAAGCACAACTTCTAAAGTAATGCAAAGGATCCAAAAAATGGAGTACTTCCGTCCTATGATAAGCCCATATAAAATTCATTGGAGATGATCCAAGCTTGCACTACTTCGGGATCACAAATTGGGGATCCAAACTACGTTTTTTGGAAGCTTGTTTTTTGCTGGGCAATAATATTCTGAGGTCCTTACCAGTAATGTTCTTTTGCATCGGATTGAAGGCGATTAATTTTTATTTCATCTGACCATATAACTTATTTTCAGCCATCAGCGGTCCAATCTCTGGGGGCATAATTAGACAGTTTCTAATTAGAAAAGATTGCAAAAACTGAAAACATGCACTCGGGTTTTCTCCCCACTGCATATACTTTTTGTGATAAACGTTAATTCTTTTACATAAAATTATTTCATAAAGACTAATTAAAAAAACGTTTTTTTTAACCCTTTCACTACCGATGTCCACTACAGAGGACATTCGAAAACGACACCAAACTCTAACTCCCCACTTAGTTTCGATTTATTTCTCGATTTTAATTTAAAATAGAGGCTTTAATCTAAATAACCTATAAATATTTTCTATATTGGTGAACACTAAAATGCATTTTTATTAACTTCTTTAACAATAAACGAAAAATACGAAATTTTGAGACCATTTTTCTACTGTATGTCTCTAGTACATGGACATTCATACAAAAACTATAGCTGATATTTTTTCGTGTTCTTTTTTGTATTTTTTCTCACACTTCGAAATATATTATAGATCAAAAAGTGTTTGTATGTTTGTATGACCATTTGGTCACAATTGAAGGATTATGTTTTCAGAAAAAACTCATATAACTCTTGAAGTAATTGAGGTAGATCCTCAAAATTACAATTTTTGTTCTATATGCTATTAGTGCAAAAAAAAAACAGAAGAAAATTTTAAGCTTGTAACATTAGTTTTATTTCGGTAGTGAAAGGGTTTATTGTCTGGCTAATCACATCTTTCTCACTGCCACGAGGTTTATTTCGTTCTTAGGACCTTTTTCTGTAATACAAACAATGTAACAGGTTGGCTAATAAGTCCCCGGTCTAACAAAAAAACACATTTTCTGTCAAAATTCGTTTTTATTATTCAATATATGTAGCTCTCTTTAAGAGCGATACAACGATTATAACGACCTTCCAATTATTTCATACAATTTTGGTAGTATTCCTTCGGTTTTGCCTCAAAATAGGCCTCAGCTTCGGCGATCACCGCTTCATTGCAGCATCCTTTTGAGGTCTGAGAAAAATAAAGAGTCGCTGGGGCCAGATCTGGAGAATACGGTGGGTGGGGAAGCAATTCGAAGCCCAATTCATGAATTTTTGCCATCGTTCTCAATGACTTGTGGCAAGGTGCGTTGTCTTGGTGGAACAACACTTTTTTCTTCTTCTTCATATGGGGCCGTTTTGCCGCGATTTCCTTCTCAAGATAATCGATAAAAATTATTCCATGCGCATCCCAAAAAACAGAGGCCATTACTTTGCCAGCGGACTTTTGAGTCTTTCCACGCTTCGGTTCACCGGCCGCTGTCCACTCAGCCGACTGTCGATTGGACTCAGGAGTGTAGTGATGGAGCCATGTTCATCCATTGTCACATATCGACGGAAAAACTCGGGTGTATTACGAGATAACAGCTGCAAACACCGCTCAGACTCATCAACACGTTGTTGTTTTTGGTCAAATGTGAGCTCGCCCATTTTGCACAGAGCTTCCGCATATCCAAATATTGATGAATGATATGACCAACACGTTCCTTTGATATCATTAAGGTCTCTGCTATCTCGATCAATTTCTTTTTACGGTCATTCAAAATCAATTTGTGGATTTTTTTATGTTTTCGTCGGTAACCACCCCTTTCGGGCGTCCACTGCGTTCAACAATCAATTATTGTTGATTTCCCTGGGGCAGAGTCCGGAAACTCATTATCAAGCCAAGTTTTTGCTTCCACCGTATTTTTTCCCTTCAGAAAACAGTATTTTATCAAAACACGAAATTCCTTTTTTTCCATTTTTTTCACAATGTTGCTTCACAAAAGACGCTCTATCTCACAATCTAATTGACTTACAGACGTCACATTTTGACACGAATCATTTGAAGTTTGGTACTATATAAAAATAATATGCATTTAATACTAGCGACGCCATCTATGTGTCAGACCGGGTACTTATCAGCCAACCGTTAATAAAGAAAACTTAAATCATGCTTTCAATTCAGGATCTACATGGCAAACAAGTTTTTCAATCGAATATTTTATACAAAAAATATCAGAAATATTATAGTCTTTGTAATGACGACAACCATCTTACATATTTTTCACATTTGGCAACACTAACGCCTGCCTGTAGGCAATTTTTCCCTGCCGCAATAAATGATGAGAAGGGACCGAGGTGTGCACACGGACGGTGTGGGACACTAATATTATTATTATTATTCACACTTTGCCATATTGGAATATTTAAGAATGGTCATTATCCTTGTTGGATGATGTGCTTATTATTTGAGCATCAGACTTAAGTGTTGAACATTCTTGGAATTTTACGACTTTCTCACATTGGGCAAATAAATGGCCAGGGGCATTTTTCTGTGTTCTTTTCAACTCCCAATTCACTTAAATTGCCTGGGAAGTGGTTCACGTTTCATCGTTTGTTGCCGGTATTAAAAAAAGGTATGATCAAGTACGAGTATTTCTTCCTGGACAAACTTCATGTTTGCCCAAATTCTTATGAATTTAAATATTTTTTTTTATTTATGAATTTTTATGAATTACACATTAATGAATTACATTTTTGAATTAATGAATTATGAATTAAATAGAGAGTACTCTATTTTGCTTTGAATCATAAATGTGAATTATTTTCAATAACTTTTAGTAAAATCTTACTAAATTATTATCGATAAAAATCTATTGTGGATTTTTCCTAAATGAATTTAGTACTCTAAGCTCTCATCGGTTTAAGACGCTTTCTTTTGTATTCACTTTCCCTCCAACTTTCAAACGGTGAGCATCAAAACCATTTCTCCTCTCCTTTACTTTCTTCTATATTTTAAATAAACCATTGTATTACCATCTAAACTAAAACATTCCTATGTTATCATTTATTTTCTTTCCGGTGGTTACTTCCTCATAACATTGTTGATTGTTTCTCATTGCTCTGAGAAATAATCAACAAAACCCGCTCATACAGTTCACTTGCTTTCTACAGGGGTATCTCACCAAACAACACATCACCTGGTTGCTCCACTTCTCTGCTTTGAAATCCCCCCAACCTTTCACTTCCATTAAAATCGATATGGGATTAGTAAGACATTTATTTTTTTAAGTTATCATTTATTATTCTTAGATTTGTAGTAAATTAAGCTATTAGCTATCCAACAGGTTGCAAAGTGGTACTAGTATTTGCTACAAGATTATATGAGATGACGAAAATATTTACACGTAGAAAAAAGAATTTTAGTGGTCGTATTCGAAGGACAAAATATTATAATTGATCCCATTTTAAAGGCGACCATGTTGTGCTAATTAACCTTTAGCTCAAAATAAATAAAATAATCATGCCAGAATATTGTCAGTTTATGGAGGAAATTTATATTCTAGTGATGACGTTATTACTTGTAAGTGTCCCACTTTATCGCAGTCCACACACTCAAAAAAGTGTTTTTCTGAAGAACAAAGATTAGAAATAATCGTTGCACCATTTGTCATAAATCCGCGTTTATCTTTTCTTAAATAAAATACCCAGCAAGTACCGACTGCTTACAAAACAACCGAACCAGCGCTGATTTTTGTGGGCGATGTCCTGATTTAGAGCAGCTTTTACATAGCGCTGATATAATTGCTCATTTTATTAGAAATACTGCTCAGAAGTGATGTATACACTTGAGTATAGCATTGTTGGTGTGAAAAAAAAAACAGCCTACCTTTCATGCATCTATACTGCATGAAGTGGTTGCAATAACGTAAACGAATGATAATAAACTAGTTTGATTACTCGTTTACGTTATTGTCTTATAACAACAATGGAAAATTTCATTTGTCTAAAATTTGGTTTCATAGGAAAGATTTTTTTCTTTCGAAATTCACAATTTCAAAACGATACCTCCATGATCCGTACATATATTTATTTTAGTTTTCAGAGAAAAGGTTTGAAATAAAAAAGGAATAAAAAGTAAATATTCCTTTCTTCTTATAGCGGGGAGTTTACACGCAGATCATATTTCAAGAGCAAAATGTTACTGTTGTACAGTGAACATAGTACATTTTTGGCGCAAAATGTTATTTTCTCGGCGAAGATATGCATGGTTGCCGAAATCAGATACATGATTTTCGAAAAAATAAAATTTTTGTTACAAACATGTTACATGTTTCCCGTCTAAAAATAACTTTTTGCTTTTGAGGTGACATATTCCTTCTCTGGGTGTAGGGAGTCTAAAACCGACACTGGTTAACCGGATTCAATTACATAAACCGAAACCGGATAGTGAAAAGATTTGGATTTTCAGTTAAACGCGAAATGTTTGTAGAGAGATATTGGATAAGAGAAACTGAGTACATTAATTCTACACCCTCAAAAAAAATCGCTTCTTTAACATATGTTCCAAACATATTTTGCAGGAAGCACATATATTATTGGATACTGCCGAAACATTAATATGTTTGTTTTATGTGAACATATTATATGTTTGGAAGCATTTTGAGCCCAAAAATATTATATGCTTGGAAGAATTTTTTCGCAAAGACGATTGTGCTCATACCCTAACATACTCGCAATTTTCACTTCCACGAAATATTATAGTTCTTGGCACCTTTTTCTGTAATACAAATAATGTTGAAGAAATTATTCACTTTTATAATTTTTTTTAAATTTTACCTTTCGCCTGCACGGAGAATCGAACCGAGGACCATACACACACACTATCCACTGGGCTACGTAGCTGTTATAGTCACCAGTAGATAATTATCGTTATAAGTTACATTTATATAGCATAGTTTGCAGCGCCCACGAGCCCATGCAAACATAACATTATTTAACAGAAACATACATTTGTTTGCCACGTGAAGCAGTGGTTAGCATGTCTGCCTTGCATGCAAAGGGTCGTGGGTTCAATCCCTGCTCCGACCGAACACTTTTTTTTTTTTAATTTACACATTTATATTTATACTATATTAAATTTTTATAATGAAACTTTGAAATGTGGGTTATTAAAGATTTATACACGCTCACAAAAAATCGCTTCTGTAACATATACTCCCAAACATATTTTGCTTCAAGCATATATATTTTTGGGTATTGCCCAAACATTTATATGTTTGATCTCTTCCAATATATAATATGTTTGAAAGCATATTGGTCTAAACAATATATGTTTGGGTAGTCTAAGTTCCAAACATTTTGTATTTTTGCATCCAAATTCAATAATGTTGTCTTCCAAAACACAATATGTTATTATGTGAACATATAATGTTTGGAAGCATTTTGCACCCAAAAATATTATATGCTTAAAAAAAATTCTCCCAAACAATATTGTGCTCAAAATTTTATTTATTTATTTATATATTTACAATCATAATTGTAATTTACATAAATTGGCCGCTATGTGGCTTCAAATTACATAATGAAAATAAAATAAATAAATAAATAAATTATGAAAATAAACAGGTAATATAGGTGCTAACAACATAGGTTTTCGACCTGAATGCTCAAAATTTTGTTTCTGCCTAATTGTATATTCCCCCACATCTTTCTCACTTCCACGAGATTTTTTAGTTCTTAGCACCTTTTTCTGTAATACAAACATTGTAGAAGAAATTATTCAATTTTATGATTTTTTTTTATTTTAATTTTACCTTTTGCCGGACGGGGATTCGAACAGCGGGCCACACAGTTTGTAAGGATCAAAGAAGTAGCTGATCAATTGCCCAAGGAAAAATAAAATGTTAATTTTGTAATAACAAGCAACAACCACCAACTTAATTCAATATCGCTCCCTGTTAAATAGCGCTCCAAGCTACCAAACACACATATGTTTATAGGCTATTTCTAAATTAATATATGTTTGCATCCAAGCATATTATATTTACAAACATTTTATGTCCCAAACATAATATGTTCTAACATATTAACATATATGTCCCAAACATGTTATGCTAGTTTATGAACATTATATGCTTGCACTCAAAAAAGTGTTCCAAACATATAATGTTTATAGCCAAACATATGAAAAACAGTCTTTTTCAACCGTGTAGTCAGTAACAGTGCTTGATATAAACGTAATTGACTGATTGGATAAAATATTATTTGGATAAAATATTATTTTTTATTGAAAAAATAACAATTTTGTAACAAAAAACTGTTTTTGGTACAAAACTTTAAAATTTGGAAAGAATTCAAAAACTAACAAAAGAAGAACGTGGAGTCGAGTATAAACATACATAAATAATTTTATAATATAAACATAAATGTATTTAGGCGTGAACAGTTTTTTACTAGCATTGAACACCATCGCTCTAAAATGCCTCTTATTTTTCTTATTTATTTTTCTTTAATAATTTATTTTAAAGAAAATAAACTTTTTAAATTGTTTTAGCTGTAAAACTCGAACTTAATGCCCGCTTTTATATTTGATGGTGTCCGTCAACTCCTCGTGGACTACTTTTTAATAAAGAGGAACTAAAGTTTGTTTTTTTTACATTTTACTGTATAATTTTTCACTATTTCCTCCTTATTTCATTTTACTGTCCCAACTCTAAAAAGAGTATAGTGCCCTTTCGTTATTTTTATGAAGACCCCTGATTTCTTTTAACGAACCAAGAAAAAAATTGTGCCCATAATGCCAAAATGATAAACAAAACACATGTCCACACATACATAAAATGCTGCTCTCAAGGCGAAAACATAAGCTGTTTGTTTTTCAAATGTCTATTCTCTTGGTTCCGAATGTCTATTCTCTTTATTCAAATTAAATAATATTTAGACTTAAGCATATCAAATTTTTGGCCTTATCAAAAAACAGTTTTCCGAAACAACATACAAGCGGTTTCACAGAAAATTTTCTCTTTTGATTCTTTCGCTTTGTAATGTTGATATCTTTCGTCAACTCTCTCGGTTTCCATCTCTATTTCTTTCTCTATACTCTCTCTATCGCTTGGAATAAAATATCACAACATATGTATGTTTAGTCGAAATTTGTAAATTTATATATGTTTGCATTCACACATATGATTTTTATGACACATTCATGCCCCAAACATAATATATTGTAACATATTATTATAGATGTCCCAAACTTTTGTGTTAGTTTAGCAACATTACTTGTTTGCACTAAATATATTGTGTTTTAAAATTTTGCCCGAAACACATTTTGTTTATATCGGAACATATGAAAAACATATTTTTCTAACAGTGTAGGCAACAAAGTTTCATTTATTCGCGTTTTCAGCTTTTTTCTTCATATGATATCAGAATACTTTAAAATCATGTTAACGACACATTAAAATTTCCAAATTCGGGCTCAATTTTAAAGACGATTTCAATAATTTTGAGAAGAATTTTTAGAATTATTAAATCTACACTGAAAGAAAAGTTTTCTTTCCTGAGGAACGAAATTTCATACAAGCAAGGTTTTCTTTTGACGCTAAAAATTTCTTTAAAAGCAAATAAAATAGTTTAGAGAAATTCGTTGAAACATTTATCATAAATTTGGAGTTATCTGCTCTACAAGAAAATGCTTATAAGAAACGTGAATTTCGCTTGTTTAAAATTTCGTTCCTTAAGAAAGTAGTTTTTCATTTGGTGTAAGTTGACCATAGTCAAACAAAATTATCTTTCATTTAACGATACCTAATTTTAAATCGAATTACTTAACTATTAAAACAAAACGACTCAAAATTTATCAATTTTTGGACAAAGAAAACAACTTTAAATCAGGGAAAAGGGTCCTCTCTACACTAAAAAAAAGTTTACATGGATCCAACGATTTTGACCATACCTTAAGGATTTTGGTATTGATTCCGAGCCAAAGTTGCGGCTTTAAATCTAGGTCCATTAAAATTGAAATTAGGATACAGATCTCATTTATCAAATTTTCATTCTCTTTTCGTGTTTTATTAACGAAGATAGTCACGTACAAACAAATGCCAGTTAAAAAATCCAAATTATAACGGATACTTCAAAGTAAAAAATGTTTTCTTAATTCAAAAAACAACTTTAAACCAAATACGCTAAATCCTCAAAATAAGTCTTAGCCTATATTTGAAGCTTTCTTATCTTAAATCTAAAGTTTCAATATTTCAGTTAATTTAAGGACAATTTCTTTAAATCAAAAATGTGTTTCTTTACTTTAAGAAAAATTAGCCTTAGTTAAAAGACATGCGACTTTAACGGACGGACGCAAATATA
This sequence comes from Haematobia irritans, assembly GCF_050003625.1. Taxonomy (NCBI): domain Eukaryota; kingdom Metazoa; phylum Arthropoda; class Insecta; order Diptera; family Muscidae; genus Haematobia; species Haematobia irritans. The sequence continues at coordinate 86,911,719 of NC_134398.1, forward strand.
CAAAATTTATGTCCGAAATTTAATGAAAAGAATTTTTGAAGCAAACTATATATTAATTCAAATTTCATTATTTTAAGAAAATTTGTCCTTAATATTTTGAAAATTTTGCATCTTGAAATTTAGGTTGCGTAATATTTAATATCACATAAATATTTGTTTCAGTGTAATAAGCAAACTTTGGATTGGTATTGAAAATTTTGGTCCCACGAAAAAATTTTTTCCGTGTACTTATAAAACTTGCAGGACAAAATAATCATAGTAAAATCTCTAGAGCATGATTTCGCATTACACGCTAAAAAAGAGATACACTCAAAAAAAAGTGAACTCTCTATTTCACTAAAGCCAATTTAACTTTATTTTAGTTCATGGAATTATTATGTTTCGAGAAAGTTTCCTTTACTCTAATAATTTTTTGCGTAAGTTAGTTAAATTAACTAAAACCGAGGAAAAATATATACACAAATGAAGCATAAAGATTAACTAAATTCGTATCTTTCACAAAATAGTTCAGTATTTCTTTAAATTTGCAAATTTTACTACAAATGCGTTCATCATGAACTTCGTATGTCACTAAAGACATTCTTGCAATTTTTAACTCCAAAATTTTCTTTGAAACTACAAATTTTTCTTTAACAAGTGAAAAAACTTAATTATGTGTAATAAATTTTCTTGAATTTGTCGAAAAATATTTACTTATTTTAATGACATCGGCGTGATGCCAGCGTTTGTAATACTGTTCAGTTAAAATTTTCTAAAAATATTCAAAATTTTCTAAAATTAACCGAAATTTTTCTTCCTGGTGGGTTCACTGTTTTTTCAGTGTATAATGTGCCTTTAACCCAAAGAAATAATATTTTCCTTACGAATGAAATTCCGCTTTGTTGTAAAGTCCTTTCTTGAAGAGCTAATAAACTAATAATAGTTCGACACCAATCATCAGTAAACGAGAAGCGTTATGTTTCATACAAAATAAACGAAAATATCATTTGGAAAGGGAGCACCTTCACGGCATCTATTTTTCTATTACACTGGATGTACAGCATGAACTTTGTCAGATTAACAAGCAATTTGGTGTTGTCAACAAAAAGTTTGTTGAACTTAAAAATTTACTTTAACAACAATTTATTGTAAGGTAAAAAATATGATATTTAAGAGTGAATTCTAACTTTAACGTACCCAGCAAAAACAATTGGAAACTCTTCCAAAAGCACAACTTTAAAAGCACTTCCAAAACTTGTCCTCCCAAAGATGTTCATTATTTTAAATACACAGGGAGTTTTTTAATTAAAATTTTTATAACTCCATTTTTTCATATTTTTAATGGGAAATTTTAACTTTTTCTTTTTGTTTCAAATAGGTTAAAAACAGTGTAAGAATTAATAAAATGGTACAAATTATTTAAATTTTGTCGAAAAAATTTCGAATTTTTAAAAATATTTTAGTCTAAAGATTTTAGAAAAGCGATGAAATGCATTAGGAATCATTAAAAAAAATTATAAAAATTATTTGTTTGCCAAAATATGACGAACTTTTTTAATTCACATTCAAAACACTGAATTCGGATCACACCTTAAGAAGTGATGCAAATTCAGTGCAGCGTCTGGTGAAATGGTGGATATGCTTCCTATGACAAGCCCATATCTGCGATAATTTTGCACAACTTCCGGATCCAAAAAGAACATTTCCAAAAATTTTTTGGCTACATTTTTTGCTGGGTGATTCATCGCTTCTTTGACTTTCTAAGCTTTCTCTTCAGTACTTATTTAAAATTTCATTCTGTAATAACTTTGGGGTATTCAGATTCCATCCACACACAAGTTTTTCTTCAAACAAACAGAGGGACGATTGGATTTAATCCATCTGGCAGAAAATGCGGATGTAATTGGCCATAGGATTATGTTGGTGCTAGTGCTTTAATCATTCCGAGGAGATGTTCTTTTTCATACCTTTGCCTTTAGTTGTTTCACCATAGTTTTTTTTTCATGATAAATTACAAATACTTTTCAAACTTTAACCTTGTACTGTTGTAATTTTTTTATAAAGGGAAGTACCCAAATTGCCCTTTGACTCGTGTAGCGAAATATACAAACATTAATATTAACATTTCTGTTTTGAAATTTACAGCTTAAAATATGTAAATATTTTTACATATTTATGTGATGGTACAAGTGTTAGGGAATATAACATACATCTATATAAGAATATGTACTTGCTCATCTCATTCTAATCTAATCCAGTGGCGAATATGGGTAGGTCCTCAAACAAAAGGCATTCACACAAAATACAATCGATGCTGTATTCTTCTATGCTTGAACAGTAGTATTTGTGTACTATACGCACATACCTAAAATGTAGTGCGGAAGCAAAAATTAGGGTAAAGTACCAATATTTACGTTCGGTATTTTTTGTTTATTTATCTATAGGGATATATGTTAGCAGCCGGTTTAATTATAAATAGTAAGAACAGCAATAAATAAATAATAGAGAGAAGAAAAAAAGTTAACTAAGAGACAAATCTTAGTATAAACTTTAATATAATTTAAGAAAAAAAAAATAACAAATATTGTGTGTAAAAAAATAATAATATTGTTTCATAAAAATAATACAAAGATTAAGAAACCATTAAATAAATAAAACAAAATAAGTGGTAATAAAATCATACAAAGTGGTAGGAAAAATGAACAAGAATAAATTCCGAGGAAAGAAATTAATTTTACCACGCTTCAAAACTCTAGTATCAGAGCGACAATTCTTCATTTTTACCATTCGTCTTTAGAACTCTTTACACCCTGAACTAAAAATATTAAGCAATGCCACTCATTTCAAAAGAGAAATTTATAAATTTTATGCATAAACATAAGTTTGTTAAAATTATTTATAATTTGTTTTTGTCAATATTTATATTTAACTGTTTTAATCCCTAATTTCTTTTGTTATCCATTAATATCATTATAAAGTTGGTACTGTCATATAAAGGGTGATTTGTTAAGAGCTTGATAACTTTTTTTTTTAAAAAAACGCATAAAATTTGCAAAATCTCATCGGTTCTTTATTTGAAACGTTAGATTGGTCCATGACATTTACTTTTTGAAGATAATTTCATTTAAATGTTGACCGCGGCTGCGTCTTAGGTGGTCCATTCGGAAAGCCCAATTTTGGGCAACTTTTTCGAGCATTTCGGCCGGAATAGCCCGAATTTCTTCGGAAATGTTGTATTCCAAAGCTGGAATAGTTGCTGGCTTATTTCTGTAGACTTTAGACTTGACGTAGCCCCACAAAAAATAGTCTAAAGGCGTCAAATCGCATGATCTTGGTGGCCAACTTACCGGTCCATTTCTTGAGATGAATTGTTCTCCGAAGTTTTCCCTCAAAATGGCCATAGAATCGCGAGCTGTGTGGCATGTAGCGCCATCTTGTTGAAACCACATGTCAACCAAGTTCAGTTCTTCCATTTTTGGCAACAAAAAGTTTGTTAGCATCGAACGATAGCGATCGCCATTCACCGTAACGTTGCGTCCAACAGCATCTTTGAAAAAAATACAGTCCAATGATTCCACCAGCGTACAAACCACACCAAACAGTGCATTTTTCGGGATGCATGGGCAGTTCTTGAACGGCTTCTGGTTGCTCTTCACTCCAAATGCGGCAATTTTGCTTAGTTACGTAGCCATTCAACCAGAAATGAGCCTCATCGCTGAACAAAATTTGTCGATAAAAAAGCGGATTTTCTGCCACTGATTTTGGTAATTTAATTCAATGATTTGCAAGCGTTGCTCGTTAGTAAGTCTATTCATGATGAAATGTCAAAGCATACTGAGCATCTTTCTCTTTGACACCATGTCTGAAATCCCACGTGATCTGTCAAATACTAATGCATGAAAATCCTAACCTCAAAAGAATCACCCTTTATAAGAATAAATTCTTGTTGTTCCAGTCTGACATTTCATTCAAATAAATAAATAAATAAAAAAATAAATAAATATAATTTATATATGGCGGTAAAAGATGTAATTGTGTGGAAAGATATGTTAAATCATATAATTAATGATCAGGAACAAGATAACAAACAGGTGAAAAAGAGCAGTAATTAACTGCAGCGGAGACAATCGGGAACGGGGACTTGTCACATGGCGATCTGGTCACATGAGTACATCACACTCAGAGAAGAGTGAACCCATTAGCGAGTTAGTGTTAATATTGAACTTCGCATGTCGCAAAAGAAGCATGTACCCACACTGAAAAAAATATTGTCGTGAGGTCAAAGATTTCATGTCTTTAAAATACGAATACAAATTTTGCTTAGCATAGAAGACGCATTTCTCTAAAATAAAGTTATTTTCCTTGTCCAAAAGTCGATAAACTTTTCAATGAAGTCGTATTGTCCTTATAATTAAGTGATTTGACTTAAAAATGGGTATCTTAATATGAAAGAAAAAATTTATAGGCTAAGGTCAACTTGACTTTAATAATTCAGAAAAATTCTTTAAATTTAACGAAATTGTCTTTAAATTTGTTGTCTTTTTGCATCTTGACTACAAAGCAAAAAATCGTTCAAATATAGGACATGTTTTTCAAAACTTTATTTTAAAGAAGTTTTTTACTTCAAACATAGCATAATTTCTACTGGAAGTCGAGTCCTAATTTGGAAAATAAAGTTGCCGTTAACTCGTTTTTAAAGGACTTTGATAGCATATGAAGAAAAAAAGCTGAGAAAGCAAAAAATTAAAATTTGCTTCCTAGAAGCAAGTACACAAAACCTAAATTTAAAAGAGAATTGTGTCTTAAAAGTATCCTTACTTGTATTCTCCGCTTCTTTGGCTCGGAATCAATACCAAATTTTTTAAACTAAAGACAAAATCTTTGGAAACGAGTATGCTTTTTTTTCAGTGCATAGTAATTTCCTATGGGTTAGTAATTTGTTTTAACTTTTGTCAAGTTCAAATTTAACTGTTCAGAAGAAAACAAAAAATACCTAAATAATACATTTTTTAAAAACGAAAAATTAATGTTCTGGACCACCTGGTGACTTGGAGCAAGGAGACCTAAAGGGGAGGATTTGAGTTATTACATCCCCACTTCTACATGTCATATTACATTTAGTACAAGCCACTTACTCTTCTGTAATACAAATCTTTTAGTATCATTTATTACATTTTATTTTAATTAGGATCGAACTGAAAATGGAAGTTTCTTGTCCAACTTTACGAAGTATTGCACAGTAAAAGTTCAGTAACGCTGAGAAAATACGTAGTCACTATTATTGTATTAGCTTCAGTCCATTTACGAACTCATTGGAAGTTGATAACCATTTTTCTGGTAATGGCCGTAAGTTCAAATTATTTCCACTGAGTTAATTTTGTTCGTCAATAGTTAAATTTAACTAACTGTGAGCAAAATTTTGAACTACTCAATATTATGGAATTTACTTGTAGTTACGACGTTCAATTTTCTGAGTGCATGTGCCGATCTGGTCATATTCGTCCATCTATTGAAATTCCTTTTTTATATTCGATACATGATAAACAAAGAGAAATAAATTGTTTTATGCCGAAAACAATTGAGTAAAGTAGGAAGCTGGGTGAGACCAACCAACCCTTAACCTTTCCTACTGAATTAACCATCTCATGCCCGAATTAAAATGGGCGTGTCTAAAATTTGTTTGATTGTACATATAAAATAGTGTTAATCTCAATATCAAAAAACAATAATGTCATTGTCCTAGGAGTTCTGGTTCAAGAGCTTCAAAATGTTGGGTATATGAAACATTGGGCAATGATGATATAAATTTAAATACATGTTGATTTTTTTCAAATGCCTTTTATTTATTTACAATTTCAATTGAGATATGGTGGTATACAAAACACTTTTTTTTAGGCTTGGAGCACAAATTCACGTTGCCTTTGCACTTACAATTTTGGAAACCTAATTTTACAAAGCCTACTCCGCCTCATGCTATTTTATAGGAGTTTAATTTGCCTAAGTTGGGTTAGGCATGGTTGCAGCCAGTTATATTGGGCTTATTTAGTTCGTTGCGATACCAAAAATTGTGAACTTCTCTCTTATCAATGAGTGCTTCCCAATTCTATATTTATCTCAAAGACAAGGGAATTCAGTTTTATGGGCGAGTCTGAACTGCGTTCCACTTCGAGCAGCTTTCAAACGCTCAGAAATGTTACTAGAATTACTAAGAGAGAATAAATAATCCACATATGAAATACATTTTGGTATTCCATTGTAAGCAAGACGAACATCCTAACCATTAAATCACGGTGGCTCCCTTCAGAATCCGTAGAAGCAGCTGGTGATGGCGGAGTCGATAGAGAAGGTCATGAAACTTTTGAATTCATTGTTAAAAAGAGTGATAACGGACGACCTCTCTTTTTGGCAACAATTGTAGTTTGACTTGAATTCAAAAGCTCGGTAGCAACATCCAAGTTTATCAGTGGCGTGTGCTTCAATTCGCCGTCTATATGTTTGATGTCTCTGAGGTACAATAACCTTATTTAGCTGTTGAACTTAATTATAAGAGGAATTATTTAAATTTATGTTTTTAACACTTTGTTAAAACAATTTTTTTTCTATCGAAATGAATTTGTCAGCATCGTTCTCGGAATAATAACTACTAACTGAACTTGTGACTCTTGACCGAACACTTGACTACCAACCAAAAAGCTGTAAATTTGAACAACACATGAGGATATATTTTTGTGAAAGTTTCAAGGAAAATATTAAAATAACGGTGGTGTTGCATATACGCAACATCAGGCATGAGAGGGCTATTAACATAAACATTTGCGGAATACTATTGAACTAAATTTGGGAGATAAACCGTATTTCCGTATTTAAGAAAATTAAAGGATACATGAGCTTAATTTAAATAAGATCGGTTAATACATGCTTGTATTGTACAAAGTTTCTAGGTATATATAAATCAGACTCGATATATGCCATACTTTACAGAGGTGTCTTATATACATTTTGAGATACATCGGATAAAAGGTGAGAGATATATGACCATATGTCTGATATTTTGCAATAAGATCGGTAATGTGGCTATGTTATATTCATGCAAATCTTGGATACAAACATAGGAGTTAACAATAGGAGCTACACTCGATTTTACGCCTACAGAGTTAGAATACCACTAAAATTCAGTCCATTATTAAAAAATGGAGGCTATATCTAAATTTGATCCGATATTTTCCAAATTCAATATCGTTCATTTTCCAAATTCAATATCGTTCATTTCTTCAAAATCGGTCAATAATTGCGAATAACAAAAACTTTGACAGACGGACACCAAGGACAATTTTAAGGCGATTATGCGTCGATCGGTATATATATTACGGGGTATAAAATCAATATTTGTGGTAGTCACATCAAAGTAATTATACCTTAACCACTACACAAAAAAAAGCATACCCGGTTCCAAAGATTTTGTCTTTACTTTAACAATTTTGGTATTGATTCCGAGCCAAAGAAGCGGAGAATTCAAGTAAGGATACTTTTAAGACACAATTTTAAATTTGGGTTTTGTGTACTTGACGCTAGGAAGCAAATTTTAATTTTTCGATTTTTCAGCTGTTTTTCTTCATATGCTATCAAAGTCCTTTAAAAACAAGTTAACGAAAACTTTATTTTCCAAATTCAGACACGATATATACTAAAAATTATGATATGTTTCAAGTAAAAAACGTCTTTAAAATAAAGTGTTGAAAAACATGTCCTATTTTTGAACGATTTTTTGCTTTGTAGTCAAGATGCAAAAAGACAACAAATTTAAAGACAATTTCATTAATTTTAAAGAATTTTTCTGAATTATTAAAGTCAAGTTGACCTTTGCCCAAAAAAGTTTTCTTTCATGTTATGATACCCATTTTTAAATCCAATCACTTAATTATAAAGACAACACGACTTCATTGAAAAGTTTATCGACTTTTGGACAAGAAATGCGTCTTCTACGCTAAGCAAAATTTGCATTCGTATTTTAAGAACATGAAATCTTTGGCCTCACGACAATATTTTTTTTAGTGTAGGTGGTTAAATATTTTTTAGAAATATTAAAAAAAAAAATTAATTAAAATATAAATTGGAAAAACGTGTTCATATTTTTGTCTGTGTTAGTCCAACATTTGTGATACCATCTCAACTCCTCAAATTTTGTTTGGAGGTATAAATGGTTTATATTCCTATATACACTCAAAAAAAGTTTACTTGGATCCAAAGATTTTGACATTCCCTTAAGGATTTTGGTATTGATTCCTAGTCAAAGATGCGGGTTCTTTAAAATAAAGAAATTTTGTAGCGACTTATCTGGCTTTAAATCTAGGACCAATAAAATTAAAATTAGGATACAGATCTATTTATCAAATTTTCGTTCCCTTTTCGCGGTTTATTAATATAGATACTCACGTACAAACAAATGCCAGTTTAAAAATCCAAATTATAACGGATATTTCAAAGTAAAAAATGTTTTCTTAATTCCAAAAAAAAAAAACTTTAAACCAAAGATGCTAAATCCTCAAAATAAGCCTTAGCCTATGTTTGAAGCGTTTTTATCTCAAATCTATAGTTTCAATATTTCAGTTAATTTAAGGACAATTTCTTCAAATCAAAAAGGTGTTTCTTTACTTGAAGGAAAATTAGCCTTATTTCAAAGATATGCAACTTTAACGGCGGGACGCAAATTTACAAAATTTGTGTCCTAATAAAAAAATTTTTTTAAGCAAAGATTCTAAACTATATTTTAATTAATATTTCATTATATAAAAGGAATTTGTCCTTAATGTTTTGTAAATTTCGCATCCTAAAATTTAGATTGCGTAATCTTTAATATCACGTAAACACTTTTTTAGTGTACATATAATTAAATCTGAGCCCTGGAACGAAACACAATGTTAGTAAACAAGTATGGGGAATTTAAAATTAGATCCATTTCTATGCATTTATGATTAATCGGGCAATACATGTGTACTACACGCAAAAAAAAACACGTTTTGAAAACGTGTACCAAAAACGGTTTTCCTTTGTTAGGGTTTTGTTGAATTACTTCGAAAATGTAAAACTTTTATCACGAAAAAAAAAAAATTGTTTTGTTACACAAAAAAAGAAAAAAAATTTTGATACAAAACCAAAGTCCATAACATTTATATCAAGCACTGTTCTTTTCTGGCTTTAAGTCATTAATAAGACACACTTTGAAGTTTTGTAGTTTATTTAACACAGCAGTATGTAATGTTGAAAATCTTTTCGGAATATTGCGAACATTTTTGAAATATATGTAAAACTATATGTAAAAGAGAAATTTTTGGTATTCGGTCAAAGAAGGGATTGAACCCCAACCCTTGGTATGCAAGTGGGAATGCTAACATCCACGATGGTCAACTGAATGTATGTTTCTGTTAAATAAAGTTTATTTACATCGGCTAGTGTGCACCCAAAATTATGCTATATATATAAATGTTTCCGTTGCTTGTGCCTTGATGGCTATAGCGATACTTGTCTGTTAATGACAGCTATGTAGCTCGGTGAATAGTGTGTTTGCTTACAAACTGTATGGTCCGCTGTTTGATTCTCCATCTAGGCGAAAGGTATAATATAAAATCGAATAATTTAAACAACCTCGTAGAAGTGAGAAAGATGTGAGGGAAGATGCACTTAGCAAGAAAAGAATTTGTTTTGTGTTACACAGAAAAAAATATCACCAAAATATTTCCAATTAAAAAGTTAATTGAAGTTGAAAATTTTTTCAATTAATAAATTAATTGATACAATTAACCTTTTAATCATGATAGAAACATTAAGTTAATTAAGTCAATGATTGAAAATTTTAAAATTTTTAATTAAAAAATTAATTGATACAATTAACTTTTTAATCAAATTCGGAAGACTAATTTAGTTAAAAAAAGTGCTGATTTTTTTTTTTAATTTTTAATTAAAAATGTATTTCAAACAATCATTTGTTCCAAATAAAATACGCTAAGCCAATTCAGAAAGTAATTAAAAATAGTTACCTTTTTTAACTAATAAATTAATTGAGTTTTGCAATCAACATAAATTAAATTTTTAATTGAATCAATTAAAAAATTAATTGAAATTTGCTGAAAAAATCAATTAATTTTTGAATCAAGAATTTTTTCTATGTCCAATTAAAACTGTGATTGATACTATCATTTTCGTGATTGAAGACATTTCAATTAAAAAATTAATTGGATCAATTAATTTCGTGATTGAATCAGAACAAAATTTTTTTGTATGTAGTCTTTATGAAATTGTTTTTACATCCTGTAACAGTATCAACGTTTATCACAAAAATTATATACTTTTCTTCCAAACAAACTTCCTTACAACGACAAAAAAAGAAAACGATATTTGTTTGTCTAAAATTTCATTTGGGAGGAACGAATTATTTTTTGCGTGTATTTACACAAGTCGGAGCTTATCAAAATCCCAACCGTTGTGTTGGTATTACAGGTTTAGGGTTGCCAGTTTAGTAAAATGTATAGTTAATTAATAGTTCAATAATTAAACGATATTTAAGTATTTCATAAATTTAACAGGAGTTGATCATGAAGTTGTTCAACTAGATTCAACACAATCAAGCATATAAAAAACATTTTCTACACACAAAAAAATTTTTTTCTGATTCAATCACCAAATTAATTGATCCAATTAATTTTTTAATTGAAATGTCTTCAATCACGAAAATGATAGTATCAATCACAGTTTTAATTGGGCATAGAAAAAAATCTTGATTAAAAAATTAATTGATTTTTTCAGCAAATTTCAATTAGTTTTTTAATTGATTCAATTAAATATTTAATTGATGTTGATTGCAAAGCTCAATTAATTTATTAATTGAAAAAGGTAACTATTTTTAATTACTTTCTGAATTGGCTTAGAGTTTTTATTTGGATTAACAAATGATTGTTTGCAATACATTTTTAATTTAAAAAAATCAGCACTTTTTTTAACTGAATTAGTCTTCCGAATTTGATAAAAAAGTTAATTGTATCAATTAATTTTTTAATTAAAAATTTTAAAATTTTCAATCATTGACTTAATTAACTTAATGTTTCTATCATGATTAAAAAGTTAATTGTATCAATTAATTTATTAATTGAAAAAATTTTCAACTTCAATTAACTTTTTAATTGGAAATATTTTGGTGATATTTTTTTCTGTGTAATGGTTTATATGTGTTGATCGATTTCTACAAATATAGCCCATTTACAAACCGATTGTATTCGAATTTTAACTTGCACACTCCACAAACTGTGTAAAGAATCTTAATTTAAATTTATATTATAACATATCTATATATATATTGTGACATTTTCTCCTACTGGGAAGTTACATCCCATACACATACAATTGGCATAAACATCACAAATACAATAACATCTCGTAAAAAATTCCAAGCTCTTTCAGGGGATTAAAGACACACACACACACACATCAACAATCATAAATATTTACATACGTGTTTATGGATATATGAACATATCATACGGTAGTCCACAGTTTGTGTTGGAAATAACCATAGGTTTGTGTGTTACAAAATACAGGACATTATTTTGCTTTTACCAACACTTACACATACAACCCATATATTTATATATATTTACACGCAATAAAAAACATGTCCTGTGTATACACAGTACAAGTAGTATTTTTGTATGTATTTCTGTCAAAACATACATTTACACTTACATGGGCATACAGTCATTTAAAAAGATATACTCGCATAGAAGTACATACCATAAATGCGAAGAGAGGGTTAAAACGGGAACTCGTCCTTATATCCCGGTAATCAGGCAACCAACCAAGCTATGTTGATGATAATGACCGCAGAATGGTAATAGCCACAATCAAATATGATAAGACAATGTCATTAGCATATTAATAATAATTTCCTACCTTGAGCAACCTTAGTACGGAAAAGCTTTTAAAAATCGGACAGTCATATCATTTCCACCTAATTATTTCGCGAAGTCAAAAACACCTCGAGATTAATGAATTGGACGTAACTGCTGACAAAAAAAATCAAAACACATTTCTCCGGAATGAAATTTACGGCGAGGGGGATCCTTCCATTAATTCCCTCAAGAAAAGTCATCAAAAATTTCAAAGCCAATTTCAATTTGTATGGTAGCTTGAGGAATTTTGCATGGTACACTGAAAGAAGAGTTTTCTTTTCTGAGGAACGAAATTTTAGACAAATAAAGTTTTCTTTTGAAGCTAACAAATTTTCGTTAAAAGCAAATAAAAATAGTAGGTGTTATTGTTGCATCGTTTGTCACATATTCGAGTTTATTTGCTCTAACGGAAACTCAAAATGGAATTTCGTTTGTCTAAAGTTTCGTTCCGGAGGAAAGTATTTTTTCTTTGGGTGTAGCGATGGGACGGATTCTACATCACATGCAGAATTTTAACCCTATAGAGTGCGGCCCAAAAAATCGAATATAGAGATCGGTTTATATGGCCCGCTTGCATGGTCATTCGACATACACCAATAAGAAGTGAGCGTGATTTGAACATACGGATGAATGGACATTGATGACATTATAATGACAATACATCTTAAAAATAATCGTAATATACTAGTCGACCAATTGACCGGTCTCCAACTCGAACATGTCATATATGTCAAGCTCTTGCATTTTGGGCAAAATGATTCACAATGATGATTCACAGTTATGTAACGATTCGAATCATCTTTCAAGAAGTACGATCCAATGATGCCAACAGCCCATAAATAGCACCAAACTGTCAGTTATTCTGGATGCACTGGTAACTCTCGCAATTCATCTGGCTGATCTTCACTCCAAAATCGAAAATTATGCTCATTTATAGCCCATTCACAGTAGCCTCGAAATCTAATAAAATTCGATTTGAAATCCCTTCTTATAAGGCAAATGACAGTTGAAATCAGCGTTGCCAGAATTGTTTCACCAAAAACCGCTAGATTTGCCCAAAAAAATAGCTAAAAAAATGCTAAAAAATAGCTAGAAAAAAAGCTAATTTTTTTTGTATCAAAAGTCACATTTTTGATTGAAATTTAACAAACTTAAAGGCTTTATTTCACTTACAATGCATATTATTTTCATTTTAATTCCACTTCTGTGAGACTGTAACAATATCTAAGGCATATTAGCTCTGTTTGCGTATTCGATACATTTTGATTACTATCAGAAATTTTTTACTGGAAGTCCTTCGTTTTGTGGGAGCTACCTTCCCAACACCTCTATTTTATTTACTTGTTATTTTAAAATACACTGAAAAAACAGTGAACCCTTTTCCATTGCAAAATGAACTAAACTGTAGTAATATTGACCATGATTTAGCCCTTAAGATTTTTTTCAACTTGTCTACTTTATAATTCTCTTAAATTTTAGTTAATCTATAACATTGTATTTTATTTCATTTTTACAACACCATAAGATTTATATACCCCTACCAAGTTAAAAAGTCAGTATTATTTTGGTTTACTTGCTTATTTTTTGGGAAACCCGATAATAAAAATTGGTTAACAGTCTCTTTAAAATGTCGACGACTAAACTATTTTTAAATCAACCATTCCACAGTACAGAGAAATTAAATAATTAAAGAAACAACAATCCGTTTTACTATTATGAAAATTTTCATACAATAAAATTAAACTTTCTTTAAGCAAAAGTACTCTTTATTATAAAAACTTATGATGAAAGTTCTTAATACAATGTTTTTGTGAATAAAAATTATGACCACGTGGAACAAGAAAGTAGTTTATTTTAACTCGCTTTTTTGACATTTTGACTTATCCTTAGTTTTTTATTCATCGTAAGTATATTTTTCACATATCTTGCTGAAAAAAATGGAAGGAATAATGAAAATTGTTAAAAATTAACGTGTAATAAAATATAATTTTTTTAGATCTTTAAATTAGCTTGTAACTTACCATATTTGGGGGCATTTTATTAAATGGTGTAAGGAATTCAACTTTTCTTAGATAAACGTACCTCATAAAGTTTGTACCTGAAACAATTAGAGAAATAATGAAGTAAGTAATATGTTATATTAACTCATAAAATTGTGTTGTTATCGATGTGAAGGACATAATACAATAAATATTCTTGTTAAAAGAAAGCCAAAGTTTTAATATAAAACTTACCAATTCTCTTTTACATTGTACGCTGAGGTTAAAAAGTTATTGAAATTCATTTGGGGTTACTCTGAAATTAAATATTTATTTTTTACATTAAATAAAAAAAATTAAATTAGCTTCCAAAAAATCGAATTAAAGAAATAAATAAAATAAATATTCTGGTTAAAAGAATGTTAAAGAAAGCTTGCCAATTCATAAAAATGTTTCCAAATTGTTATTCTGAAATTAAATATTTGTTTTTTACATTAAAAATATTAAATTGGTTTCCAAAAATATTTGATTAAAGTAATACTAAAATAAGGTTTAAAAACCTGTAATTTTGATAATAAAAAGGTCATAAAAACGTATATATTCTAGTGAAAAGAAAGCCAATTTTTAAAAGAAAATTTACCACTTCTCTATTAAATTATACGCTGAGGAGAAATATAAAAATTTGCCCGAATCCATCTGGGGTTGCTCTTAAATTAAATATTTTTTTACAACAAAGACAAACATGAAACTGGTTAAACAATAATAATTAGCAAATAATAATATACATAAAGAATATTATTTTTTAAAAGAAAACGACATTGAAAAAAGAACACTTACCTATTTATGATTAAACTATACGCTGAGGTGTAACAAACAATTTTCCAAATTCATCTGGAGTTACTCTGAAATTGAATATTTATTTTTTACATTGAATTATAAAAATTAAATTAGATAAAACAATTTCAATATACTTTCCATTTCAGCATTTTTTCCTAAATATTGAACATTCTTAATAACTTTTTTCTAAGCTACCGATCATCACTTCGCCATTGTACACCTCATCGCTAAAATATTAATAACTTTCATTTAAAAGTTATAATAAACAAACACCAATATATGTCTCAAAAAACCAAAATATTCCATACCTTTATATTCCCTTGTTACATACAGTATGTCAAGAAAGTCTTTAGACATTGCCAAATATTTCAAATTCCAGAAATAATTGAAGTAAAAATCGAGTTGTTAATTCGTTTTGAGAAAAATAAAATATGTATACTTTGCAAAATACATAATAAAATATTTTTTAAAATTAAATTATATTTAATTTTGGAACAAAACATAAGTTTTATCCTATTGTCAAAACACTTTCTTGACATACTGTACTTGCTAAAAAGGTGCAACAGCCCACGCCAATGCCAACTATACAACTGAAGCATGCCAAACAAAACCAAGCAAAACCAAAACATTTCTACAACAACAAAAACACATGTGCCTTCATTGAAAACAACACATCATCCAGACAAATAAACCATTCGCGAATAATAAACACACACACACGCACACACAAACCACTGAAAGAACAAAAATAAAAACAACCACACGGTCAGATATACACAACATCCCCATCACTTGCTACCATTTCTCATTATTGCATTGCATGCTCTCACTCTCAAAAAATTTCAAGTAACATCATTTTACATTAAACATATTCCACTTTGACGAGAAAGATCTCTGTACTATGCATTAGTTCATCGCATCTGTCCACAATTTACTCTAAAAACAATACTCTTAAATGCATATCAGTATAAGAACGATGAAACGTTTAACTTAAAATTAGCAAAAACTTCATGAAATGATATCTACCCATTTTTAACGAAAATGTCTATACATTAATTACATGTGAACTAAAAATATTTCATTGAGAAATGTTGTACCAAATATTATTAACTATAGGAATTGCCAGTAAGAAATTGCTATCCGCTTTCAAGTTAAATTTTCGTAAAAAAATATTTTCTCATACAAAAACTCTTTATAGTAAATTACACTTATTATTTAGAAAGTATTTTACATTTCATAAGTAGTTTTATAGTATGACGAAAGAATTTTTATCTACCAGTTAAGAAAATTTTTAAGGAAATTTCCATCGTATTTTGTAGGCTATGAACTAAACGATTGCTACTTAAAATTTGTAAAATTTCCTTCCGAGTAGTTAATTTTCGTTAAAGATACGAAAAGTGAACTAAAATTCTGGAAAATTCTTGTAATAAATTATTGTAAAAATCTTCTTAAATTTACGAGACACTTTTTTCTGTGTATTAAATGATCTATGCATGCTTTGGATTTGATAAAAAAAATGATTTGTCATTTTTTTAAATAAAATTTTAGTTTGGATTTGAAATTGTGAAAAATTCGAAATACATTACTTTTATTTAAATTGTAGAAAATACCTATAGTTTACATTTCCCAGTAAAAACATTTTCCTTTTCTTCATGAGCTATCAAAGTGCTTTAAAAACGTGCTAACGCCAACTTATATTTCCAAATTCAGACTCGACTTCAAGTAGAAATTATTGTATATATACGTTTTTAAAATAAAGTGTTGAAAAACATCTTCTATTTTTGAACGCTATTTTGGTTTGTGGTTAAAATGCAAAAACTCCTCACATTTAAAGACTATTTCATTAATTCTTCCTTCTTCCATGAAGCCAAATCTAGCGGGAAAAAAACTAAATTGGCAACGCTGGTTGAAATCTACTTACAGTGTTATGGATTTGAATTAAAAAATTTGTTATATTTTTCTAAATAAATAAATCTTATAGTTTTTAATGCATTCTAAAGCTTGTCTGAAACATTTGACATCAAATATTTTTAAAAATTCGCAGTTTTTCCAGAATGCATTTAGCATTTTTTTGACAAAACTTAAATAATTTGTACCATTCTATTAATTCTTACTTTTTAAAATCAATTTGAAACAAAAAACGTTAAAATTGTCCATTAACAAGTGAGTAAAGTAGAAAGTCTGTCGTAACCGACTATATCATACCCTAAACCACCCCTACTGAATTTGTAAACATTGTTTGTGGGGTATCGATGGTATAAGTTTTGGGAGATAAACCGCATTTATATATTTAAACACATTTAGGAGTACATGTTTATGGGAGTTTTAACACAATCTGAAGAGAAATGGCTGATATTAGAAGCTATAGTTGATTCTACACCTACAGAGTTTGTATGTCACTAATATTGAGTCCATTATTAAAAAAGAGGAAATCACTCAATTAGTGTGGGTAATAAATCCAAATTTGTTAATCTTGGGATATATGTTTATATAAGAGCTATATGTAAGTCTAGTTACAATCAAAATTTGAACATTTTAGTAAAATTGGTTAATAAATAAACGTATTATAACAAAATTTGGGAAAATTGATCCATGTATATATATGGGAGTTAAATCTAAATCTGAGAGCTAAATCTGAACCGATGCGAATAATACTTTGCAGGTTTGGTTAATCGCTCAGAAGGTTACTTTGTGATATACACATATACACTGGTAGAAAAATTCTTCAAACGGGCTTCGTTGATTATTTTGCGTTAATATAACGAAATTTTTCGTTATAAGAACGAAAGTGATCGTTAATACAATGAAATCAATCGTAAAAAGACAATTTTGTGTTTTTGTTTTTCGTTACATTAATGAAGTACGTTTCGTTAATATTACGAATACAAACTTTAAATTTTTTAGAGTAAAAATTTTTGCAAAGATGGAATCACGAGTATTATAGTCATTTGCACATAGAATGAAATTTCTGGAAAGTTGTAGCTTTTAAAACACAGTCCTTTTATATACTTCCAAACTGGAATTGAAAATTTCATTTATAAAACGAATGTGATCGTTAATATAACGATAAGTATCGTTAAAAACTAAATTAAAAATTGGTATCTTTCGTCATATTAACGAAATATGTTCGTTAATAGTACGAATGGGACTTTGAGTATTTCTGTCTTTCTATACTCTCTCTGATACGTCTCTCCGTACTCTCTCTCTCTAATATGTCTGTGGCGTCTTTGTAATATTTACATACACATGTATACATGACAATAAGCACATTTTCCGTGTGCATCTTGCAACGGTAAAAAGTTCAACTGAAAAATTGTCTGATGGGCAAACCTTCATTTGATCGTTTGTATTATACAACATTTACGTTCTTTTCGCTGAAGAGAAGACAGGCTCATTAGAGTTTCGTTGTGAATTATAAACATAGATCGTGGGTGAGTTAATTTTTTTATATTTGCAAGAAATTTGTTGTAAATTTTGGGAAGTGAACTTTCAGATGAAAACGTGTAACAATTACCGGAATTAACTTTAGTGCCAAAGAAATTGGAGAAATTGTATTATTTCCTACTGTATATAAATTATATTTCTAAGATCTTAACAAAAAATAATATACTACCAATGACTACATTCAAATACATTAATGGGTTAATATAACGTTTGTGTTCATTAATACAACGTTCGTCTTTCATTCAGACAATGAATACAACGTATAAGCTGCATCTATTCAATGAATACGTTTCATTCATACAACGAATAATTTTCGTTAATACAACGAAAAGGCTACTTTGTAGCAACGTAATTATTCGTTAATACCGAAATGTATTCCATAAAGGGAATAACGTAAAGTTACGTTGTTATAATGAAATGCTACGTTGGCTGACTTTTAATGAAGAATTTCGTTAATACAACGTAGGAATTCATCGTATTAACGAAACCTTTTCTACCAGTGTAGTCAGTACTATAGAAGATCAGAGTAAGCCAACTTTGAGTACGATCGGTTGATAAATAAGGGTTTTATTGCCAAATTTGTGAAAATCGGGCGATACATATACTCGTATATGGGAGCTATAGCTAAAGCTGAACCGATTTCGACGAAATTTTTCACAGTTAAAAGGCGGTAAATTAGATTACTTTGTAGCCATTTGACCCCATTTATCGCAATAGGATAAAATTCAATAGCATGTGTCCTTGCGACTAACAAACATCTTCTACCAAATTTCATGAAAATCGGTTAATAATTGCGACTGGGATCCTGTGAACAACAATTAAATGGACAGACGGACGGACACACAAAAAAATTTTTTTCTGGTTCAATCACCAAATTAATTGATCCAATTAATTTTTTAATTGAAATGTCTTAAATCACGAAAATGATAGTATCAACCACAATTTTAATTGGGCATAGAAAAAATTCCTGATTAAAAAATTAATTGATTTTTCTCAGCAAATTTCAATTAATTTTTTAATTGATTCAATGAAAAAATTAATTGATGTTGATTGCAAAATTCAATTAATTTATTAATTAAAAAAGATAAACATTTTTAATTATTTTCTGAATTGGCTTAGAGTTTTTATTTGGATTAACAAATGATTGTTTGAAATACATTTTTAATTAAAAATTAAAAAAAAAAATCACCACTTTTTTTAACTGAATTAGTCTTCCGAATTTGATTAAAAAGTTAATTGTATCAATTAATTTTTTAATTAAAAATTTTGAATCATTGACTTAATTAACTTAATGTTTCTATCATGATTAAAAAGTTAATTGTATCAATTAATTTATTAATTGAAAAAAATTTCAACTTCAATAAACTTTTTAATTGGAAATATTTTGGTGATATTTTTTTCTGTGGACGAACGGAATTAAAAGAACCTCCTCCAGTGTGGATAAAAAATAACGTCTTTGGGAAGACATATTTGAAAGTGCTTTTAAAGTTGTGCCTTTAGAAGAATTTCCATTTTTTTTTTTTGCTGGGAACGTAAGTCAACAAACACCAATCTTAAGTGATACAATTATTGCTTCTTTAAGTGTTGTTTTCTCTTAAATAAGGTTCCTAGAAAAATTTCCGACATAATTAGTTAAAAATTCTTTCACATTTAATTCAAAAGCCTTATAACAATCCACTTTATTTTTCTTTTCAGCATTCACATTTTAAATGAAAAAATGTGGGTTTGACAAATTCAGATACACGCATATGGAAATGGAAATGCACGGACAAAGCATGTGGACAATCATAAAGAAAAATGTGCATCAGAAAAATAAGGATCAGGTGGACCAATCACTGGAAAGGAAATCCATTAAGAGACAAAGAATGGAGAGATACAGATTTGCAGCCATCCATAACCACATAATGCCCGGATGTTTTCTCTGCATTGGCATTGTAATTCTCCTAGGTCTGGCTGGTGAGTATGATTGGCAATTGAGTGAGCTACCATATCTCAAATTAAACAGAGACATTTTATAATTTTTGTAAAACGAAAAGCGATTATTTCCATTTGCTCTCATTGCCCTCCGTCCTGTGGCGTGTGGTGGTTGGCAATCTTGACGAGCACTCAAAGTGTCAGTCTACAAGGAAAGCTCTTTTGTTTCTCGATGCTAACCCTTTGATATGCATCTGACGACTTAATTGCTTATGCATTAAACAATTTAACGTGATTTTTAGCTGATAATCATCGTTTTGCAATGTGGCATAGGCTTCATTCCACCCCATAATCTTTGTGACATCGTCATGAATGGATGGATGTCTAAATGCATCATCCATATACACAGCGAGTGTTTGCTTAGACTTCCTTTCAGTGGCATCTGAAAGAAAAAGGGACGAATAAAAAGTTGCTCCTTATCACGATGATCTGCAAGCAAAATTAATGATGATGCAAATCCTAAATGGAAAATTTGCAAAGGATACGACCGGCACCAATCCCCCCACACCATCCATGGACCATAGGAAATGCTGATATGTATGACGATATGAAGAATGCTTGAGACATGTGAGGGTTTGTAAACAGCGGGTGTTGAACAAAGTTTGCAGTACCCATTCCGCCATTACTTCAGATGGCAACCCGCAAACGTTTTGTGAGATGAGTATTATTTGCTCTAGCTCGTGGGCTGTACAACAACAACCCAAATACTGATACGCTTTTACTAACTACATGAAAAAACCTTACCCAGTTTCAAATATTTTGCTTTTAATCTAATTATTTGTGTATTTGATTTGAAGTCGAAGAAGTGTGGAATTACACTAAGAATACAGCTAAATTTAATTGTGTACTTGAGATACTGGGGAACAAATCTTAATTTTTACGGTGTTTTTTCGTTTTTTTTAATATGTAATATCAACAAATTCGACCTCAATTTTTCCTTACTATTACCATAACCTTACTATTACCATACAAATTATTATGAATATCGGCATACGAATTTTAGCTTTATAAACCAGATACAAAAATCATTAAATTTAAAGATGAATTCATTATTGAATCAAATTGACGTCAGTGCAATGGAAACACGCTGAGAAGGAATAGGATCACCGCAAACATGTTTCAAGAGCAAAATGTTATTTTTGTATGGTGACCATGTAACATGTTTGTCACTAAAATGTTATTTTGTCGTCAAATATAACCTTGCTTTTGCTTTTAAAACATGTTTGAGGTGATCATATTCCTTCTCTGGGTGAAGATTTGATTTGAAAATCAAATTTCTTTCTGCTTACGACAATATTTTTTTTGGGAAGCATTTACATGAATTTTGGGATACACAAGATTATGTTTTATTTTAGGCTCACTTTGGCAATTCAATCCTTTTTGATACCTCATTAAATAAAATTATCTATTGAAAGACGTGCTTTTTTAGTACAGGATAGTTTATCCACTTTTGAAATATTAACTACCAGTGTTGCGGGTATTGGAGATTTTTCCCCAAATCGAGGGTATTATTTCGTGGATGGGGATGAACTTTTTGAGTTGAGGATTTGTTGGGGAATTTCCATAAATTTAAGGATTTTTGTGGGTTTTTTGTTTTTTTGGAAATCGGTACGGTATAATAAATGAGGTTTACATGAAATTACTTTTATTTCTTCATTTTTAAAAAAGAATTACACCAAATCGACAAAGTAAAAAAAAAAACTTTGCTTCTATTTAATCCACGGCATGTAATAGCAAATAGATCATTTAGTCAAGAAGCGGACACTAAATGCCACACTCAAAACAAAAATGTACTTCGATCCAAAAATTTAGATTTTTCCATAAGGACTTTGGTATTGATTCCGAGCCAAAGATGCGACTTCTTTAAAATAAAAAGATTTTTTTAGCGACCAATCTGGCTTTAAATCTAGGATCAAAATTGGAAATTTTTGTTATTTTTGTCCATGTTGGTGGTATGTTGAGGACTTGTAAAAAATTATATCTTTGAATTTTATGTCCCTCTTTGATTTTGTTTAATATCTATTGTTACATTTCAATTCAAAAAATAAAATTTTGCTAACTAATTTTTGTTCTGTTTGTAAAAAATATAACAAACTTTTGCAAAAATAACGTTACTTTTTCACAATTGAATTTTATACCCTTCACCACTACTGTGGTACAGGGTATAATAAGTTTGTGCATTTGTATGTAACGCCAAGAAATAGTGGTCATAGACCTATCTTTTAGTATACCGATCGGCTTAGAATTAAATTTTGAGTCGATTTAGCGATGTCCGTCGGTCTGTCTGTCCGTCCGTCTGTCTGTATATGTTATTGTGTGCACAAAGTACAGCTCGCAATTTAAGTCCGATCGTCCTCAAATTTGGCATAGGGCCGTTTCTTGGGACAGAGACAATCTCTATTTGTTTTGGAAAAAATCGGTTCAGATTTAGATATAGCTGCCATATATATTTATCCCCGATTTGGTCATAGTTAGCGTGTTTATCAACCGATTTGCTTGAAATACCGTACATCCAAATATTTTATGAATCTCGAAAATCTTGCAAAATATCAGCCAAATCGGTTCAGATTTAGATATAGCTCCCATATATATCTTTCGTCCGATTTAGACTCATATGACCACAGAGGCCAAAGTTTACTACCGATCTTCGTGAAATTTTGCACAGAGGGTAGAATTGAAATTCTACCAATGCTTGGTAAATTTGATTGAAATCGGTTCAAATTTAGATATAGCTCCCATATATAGCTTTCGTCCGATTTGAAATTATATGGCCACAAAAGCCAGAGTTTTGCCGTGATTGGCTTCAAATTTTGCACAAGGGGTACATTTAATAGTATCGTTAAGTGTGTCAAATTTTGTTAAAATTGGTTCAGATTTAGATATAGCTCACATATATATCTTTCGCCCGATTTGGACTTATATGGTCCCAAAAGCCAGAATTTTGCCCTGACTTACTTCAAATTTTGCACAAGCGGTACTTTTAACGATACTATTGTATGTGCCAAATATAGTCAAAATCGGTTCAAATTTAGATATAGCTCCCATATATAGCTTTCGTCCGATTTGAACTTATATGGCCTCAAAATCCAGGGTTTTGCCGTGATTTGCTTCAAATTTCGCACAAGGAGTACGTTTAGTAGTATCGGTAATTGTGCCAAATTTGGTTGAAATCGGTTCAGATTTAGATATGGCTCCCATATATATCTTCCGTCCGATTTGCACTCATATGACCAGGGGGCTAAAGTTATACTTCCATTTACGTAAAATTTCGCATAGATAGCAGAATTATTATTCTAACTATACATGCCAAATTTAGTCAAAATCGGTTCAGATTATATATAGCTCCCATATATACGTACACCAGAGTTGGGGAAATATGGTAGACTGTTACACATTTTAGACCCATTTTCAATGGAAGTTTCCTCCAATTAACTGGATAGCGTTAGCCGATTTAAATTTTAATTCTAGAGATTTTGTAGAAGTAAAAAAATTGTCTCCTTTATATAGCTTCAAATGTGAAGTAGTTGAGATGGTAACACAAATTTTGGCCTACATAGGGGTGAAGGGTATAAAAGAGTCGTCCCCGCCCGACTTTAGACTTTACTCACTTGTTTTTTAAATGGAAAACTAACAATAAATACAAACCAAAATGAAAAATGAAATATAATTTTTTGTTACCAACACACTATCCACTGGGCTACGTAACTGTTATAGTCACCAGTAGACAATTATCGTTACAAGTTAAATTTATGTAGCATAGTTTGCAGCGCCCACGAGCCCATGCAAACATAACATTATTTAAGAGAAACATACATTTGTTAGCCACGTGGAGCAGTGGTTAGCATATCTGCCTTGCATGCACAGGGTCGTGGGTTCAATCCCTGCTCCGACCGAACCATTTTTTTTTATTTGCACATTTATATTTATACTATATTAAATTTTTATAATGAAACTTCGCAATGTGGGTTATTAAAGGTTTACAGTCAGAAAGAGTGCTTGATATAAACGAAATGGACTGAGATTTTGGATAAAATATTATTTTTTTATTGCAAAAATAACAATTTTGTAACAAAAAAACTGTTTTCGGTATAAAAGTTTGAAATTTTGGAAGGAATTCAAAAACTCTAACAAAAGGAGAATGTGGAGTCGAGTATAAACATACACTGAAAAAAATATAGACCTAATGTGGAAGATTATGCAACTTAAATTTTAGGACTCGAAATGTACGCAATGCTAAGGACAAAATTCTTTAAAATAATGCCATTTTAATTAAAAGAAAGTTTATAATCCTTGCTTCAAAATTTTTTTTCATTAAATTTAGGACACACATCTTGAAATTTTGCGTCCCTCTGTTGAATTTGTAAATCTTTGAAGTAGGGCAAATATTCCTTAAAATAAAGAAAAACATTTTTAATTTAAAGAAATCGTCTTTAATTTTAAGGATTTGCATCTTTGGTTTAAAGTTTTTTTAGCATTAAGAAAACAGTTTTAACTTTGAAGTACTTGGCATAATTTGGATTTTGATACTGGAATTTGTTTGTAAACGAATACCTTTATTAATATATCGCAAACAGAGAATAAAAATTCGATGAATGAGATCTGTATCCAATTTTAATTTTATCGATCCTAGATTTAAAGCCAGGGAGGTCCGTAAAAAATGTCTTTATTTTAAAGAAGACGCATCGTTGGCTCGGAATCAATACCAAACTCCTTAAAGGTATGTGAACAGAGGCACTCCTCAAGGAGGAGTTCTATCACCTCTTCTTTGGAATGCTGCTATAAACGACCTTCTGGTTTCCTTAGAAAAAGAAAGGATACAAGTGGTGGCATACGCAGATAATGTGGCGCTGGCAGTCAGGGGAAAATTCCCATCAACAGTTAGAGATATTATACAGAGAGCCCTCCGGATGACTGAGAAATGGGCGAAAGATAAAGGTCTTGGGGTAAATCCTGCAAAGACAGAACTAGTTATGTACTGCAAAGATCGCAAAACTCCCACGGTTAGGCCCATTTCCTTAGGGGGAAATGGGCCTAACCCCCTTTAGGGAGTGTGCAAAATACCTTGGCGTTATTTTGGACAGGAAGCTGAACTTTAAGCTTAATATTGAAGAAAGGGCGAGGAAAGCAACGGGTTTCGGAGTATATTCTAAAGATCTGGAACTTCGAATAGCGAAAAGATTACCTGATCACTGTAGTGTTTTTCAGGCTGAAATATTAGCAATAAGAGAAGTGGTGAATTGGCTGAGAAGTAATGCTCCAAACAATATTGGCATTAATATATACTCAGACAGTCAACCGGCAATAAAATCCTTGGACTCTGTGTTCCTCAACTCGAAAACGGCCATCGACTGCCGCAAATCTCTCAATGAGATGGCTGAGCAGCACAATATTCACCTAATATGGGTGCCTGGCCACAGGAACATACCGGGGAACTGCGAAGCAGATGAGCTAGCAAGGCTAGGATCTACCTTACATATTCCAGGGGAACTAGAATCTGTTGGTGTGCCTCTGGCTACCTGCAAGCTCTTACTGCGTGAGAAGGCTGTCATGATGGCAAATGTTCGATGGGAGAATTGTAAGGGTTGTAACGACACCAAGCAAATATGGCCCCATTTAAACTTAAACCGCACACTAGATATGCTAGTGTCCTCGAGACGCCAGATATCACTCCTGATATCTGCTATAACGGGTCGCTGCCTGATAGGCGATTTTGCAAAAACTATTGGTGCGAAGTATAATGACTATTGTATGAGCTGTCATGATGCGGAGGAAAAGAAATCAATAAAACACCTCTTGTGTGAGTGTCCTGCATTTTGTGTAAGGCGTAAGCAAATTTTAGGGGCATATAGCTTCAGATTACTGGCGGACCTGGAAAACGTTATCTTAAGCAGTCTGCTAATGTTTTTGGAACAATCTGGTTGGTTCAACAGAAGAAAATAATCGAGAAGGTTCAACGGTTAAAACTAGAAGTGCCCATATGTAATAGGTACTTTTAGTTAATGTGGTATCACAATGGACTGAATAGTCTAAGTGAGCCTGAATCTTAATCGGGCTGCCACTTTAACCTAACCTAACCTAAACTCCTTAAAGGAAGGGCAAGATCTTTGGATCCAAGTAAACTTTTTTTTGAGTGTACATAAATACTTTTATTATATACACATAAATTTATTTAGGCGTGAACAGTTTTTTACTAGCATTTAAAACCATTTTAATCGCATTTAAAAATTATCGTGTTTTGTACTTAATTTAATTTTTACCTTTAAGGCCGGTATTAAGTTTGCATTATCGCTCTACTTTTCTTTAATAATTCATTTTAAAGAAAATAAACTTTTTCAATTGTTTTAGCTGCAAAACTCGAACTTAATGCCCGTTTTTATATTGGAAGGTGTCCATCAACTCCTCTTGGACTACTTATTAATAAAGAGGAACTAAATTTTGTTTTTATACATTTTACTGTTTAATTTTTCACTATTTCCTCCTTTTTTCATTTTACTGCCCCAACTCTAAAAAGAGAATAGTGCCCTTTCGTTATTTATTTATTTTTTTTTTTTTGAAGATTCCTTTGTAATTTTTGTATATTTTCCACCGTTTTTTTTTTTATTTCCTTTGCCTGAATATTTGACTTACTCCTCGTACATTCCGATTTCTCTTAAAGAACCAAGAAAAAAATTTTGCCCATAATGCCAAAATGAAAAACAAAACACATAACCACACATACATGCTGCTTTCAAGACGAAAACATGCTGTTTTTTTTTCAAGTGTCTATTCTCTTGGTTCCGAATGTCTATAGTTTTTACTCTGAATACTCATTCCATTATTCAAATTAAATAATATTTAGACTTAAGCATATCAATTTTTTGGCCTTATCATAGAACAGTTTACCGAAACAAAATACAAGCGGTTTCACAGAAATTGCACTCTTTTGATTCTCTCGCTGTGTTATGTTGATATCTTTCGTCAACCGTCCCGGTTTCCATATCTATTTCTTTCTCTATACTCTCTCTCTCTCTCTCTGTTGCTCTCTGAATAAAATATCACAACATATATATGTTTACTCGAAATTTGTAAATTTATATATGTTTACATTCACACATATTATTTTTATGAAACATTCATGCCCCAAACATAATATATTCTAACATATGTGTCCCAAATGTTTAGTGTTACTTTAGGAACATTACATGTTTGCACTTAAATGTATTGTGTTTAAGAATTGTGTCCGAAACACATTTTGTTTATATCGGAACATATGAAAAACATATTTTTCTAACAGTGTACATACGAAAAACCTGATCATGTGTTCAACGCTTCAGTGTATCAAGCAGAAGTACTAATTTCAACTAACAAATATTTATGTGGTTTTGTCCCTGCATGGAATTGACTCGTGCTATAAAAATCACAATTAGCGATTTTCGCCAAGTTGGAATTTCTATCAACCTAGATTCGATTAAAGTCAAAATCTTCGAACTTTATCTTTGTAGAATTTTAAATTATTCCACAAACAGAAGCTTTCCCCATGTTCACCGGTGGCGTAAGCAAAATCGAAAAATGACTCTCCTATTGCAGTTACCTCAATTTCTTTCAATTACATTGCAATGATAGCATCATATTATGGATACCATTGTTTCATGTCCCCAAGGAAAGGACCTCTTTGTGGTGATGGGACATTTGCTGATTTCCATTCTACAACGAAGTGCTTGGTTACGGACTTAAGGCTTCCAATGATTCTTTCGTGCTCTGATATCAGTCAGCACGCACACCATCCCAAAGAGAAGAAATATTTATTTTTAATTTCGTCTTCTTCCTTCAGCAACAAGAAAAGCAGGGCGAAAAGCACAGGGGAGACCGTTTGAAGTGCTTGTATTTTCAACTTCCATAAAATGTTAATACGGCAACGATATTTTTTTAGCATGTGCTCATGTAGATGCTGCAATAGCGACAACAGGACTCACAAGACGATTGAAAAAGGGATGCCATTAAAGAATATATTGGGTTGTAACAGAAGTTTGTAGTTTTTTTTTCAAAAAGAAGCACCCAAGCTAGAAGTTTTTGAGCAACATCAATTGATTGAAGGTGGGTTGATGGCATCAATTTTCTTTCAATAGCGTAATCACAGAATTCGGGAGATCGTCAGTTTCGAGGAGCTTCTTCAAGTTCAAAGTCACCATTTGTGACCTTCGCTTTTACAAATTCTCCGTACACTCTGCGTATGTCCCGCTGACGCTGAAACTTCTCGAGAATGACCCCCCAAATAATATAGTTTGCCTACGACAATCCAAATACGACGAAATCCAGTCGATAAATAAGGTGATGAAACCAATTCTATCCTATCTATATAATAAAAACCTATGATAAGCCTTGTCGAATGCTTTGCTAAAATCAGTATAAACAACATCTGTCTGCTTACCCAGGACTAACTGATGAATAAAATGCGAAGTAAATTGCAATCAATTTGTAATAGTCGATAAGCTTTATGAATCCCATGCTGACAAGTATACAAAACAGAAGAAACGGTATGGGATCAAATATCCGTAATGCGATCAAATATCTCAAAAACTGTCGGAAAAGCACTCAATATTCCTATCGCTCTTTAATTCCTCACCTCAAAAGGACTACCCGACTTGTCAAGCGGGGTAACAAAAGAGTTCCTCCATCAACGGGGGAAGTAACCAAAACTCAATGAAATATTAAAATGCCTTGTCGACGGAAGAGACAGACCTCCAGAACAAGAGTTCAGAATAATCCCTGGGATACCATTAGGGCCTACACTGGTAGAAGCATCAACTCCCTGCCTCCCTCCCTCTTTAATTCCCCACCTCAAAAGGACTACCTCACTTGTAAAGCGGAGTAACAAAAGAGTTCATCCATCTACGAAGCAAGTAACCAAAACTCAATGAACTATAAAAATGCCTTGTCGACGGACGTGCCGCACACAAAAAGGACTCAAAGAAGTCCGCAAAACAATCCGCAATTGAAATATCTCCATAAAAATCTACGTCATCCCTTCGTATCTTCGATGGCCTAGCCCCGTTTCATCTTAACATTTATTGATAAAATAAGAAAATGGCCGAAAACTCCTCCGCCAACAAATATGATAATTAAAGTTATAAAACAGCAAAAGAATCAACCTCTTCTAGAATTTAGCCACATATAACATATCGAAAATCATACATACACCTGAAAAATCGCATATGTTTTTTTTTTATTTCTCCAAAGTTTAACAAATTAAATGTATTCTACACCAGTCTGAATTATAGAATGAGAAGAATATCTTCGTATTCTTCAAAGAACTTCTGCATCCAAGAGGGAAATAGCAGAGACTTAAAGGACTGTTAAATTTCATCGACAATAGGGTCAGGCCCGTCTTTCCCACAGGGCACTCTGGGCATGTGCCCAGGGCCCCGCGATAAATAAGGACCCCCAAGGTTAGGTTAGATTAGGTTAAAGTGGCAGCCCGATTAAGATTCAGGCTCACTTAGACTATTCAGTCCATTGTGATACCACATTAACTAAAAGTACCTATTACATATGGGCACTTCTTCTAGGAAACTCATACAAGAGGTGTTTAATTGATTCCTTTTCCTCCGCATCATGACAGCTCATACAATAGTCATTACACTTCGCGCCTATAGTTTTTGCAAAATCGCCTATCGGGCAGCGACCCGTTATAGCAGATATCAGGAGTGATATCTGACGTCTCGAGAACACTAGCATATCTAGTGTGCGGTTTAAGTTTAAATGGGGCCATATTTGCTTGGTGTCGTTACAACCCTTGCAATTCTCCCATCGAATATCGGCCATCATAACAGCCTTCTCACGCAGCATGAGCTTGCAGGTATCCAGGGGCATACCAACAGATTCTAGTTCCCCTGGAATATGTAAGGTAGTCCCTAGCCTTGCCAACTCATCCGCTTCGCAGTTCCCCGGTATGTTCCTATGGTCAGGCACCCATATTAGGTGAATATTGTGCTGCTCAGCCATCTCATTGAGAGATTTGCGGCAGTCGATGGCCGTTTTCGAGTTGAGGAACACAGAGTCCAAGTATTTTATTGCAGGTTGACTGTCTGAGTATATATTAATGCCCACATTTTTTGGAAAAATTCTTCTCAGCCAATGCCCCACCTCTCTTATTGCTAATATTTCAGCCTGAAAAACACTATAGTGATTAGGTAATCTTTTCGCTATTCGAAGTTCCAGATCATTAGAATATACTCCGAAACCCAATTGTCCATCCAATTTGGAGCCATCAGTGTAGAAATCTATATATTCTTTATTCCCCGGGTCTGTGTGCACCACGCCTCATTGTTGGTAATTAGAGTCTCCACTCCACTACGTTAGGCACATCTGGCATTATTTTGAGGACCGAACTGTGACCGTGAACTGTGACCTGAATAATATCTCTGACTGTGGATGGGAATTTTCCCCTGACTGCTTGAGCCACATCATCTGCGTATGCCACCACGTTTATCCTTTCTTTTCTAGGGTAACCAGAAGGTTATTTATAGCAACATTCCAAAAAAGAGGTGATTGAACTCCTCCTTGGGGAGTGCCTCTGTTCACATACCTTTGGATGTTTGCTTGTCCTAGTGTGGCTGAAATACGTCTCTTCATTAGAAGTTCGTCTAACAGCCTAAGTATATATGGATCAACATTCAGAGTTGTCAGTCCATTTAATATCGAGCTCGGATGTACATTATTGAACGCCCCTTCGATGTCTAGAAACGCCACGATTGTGTATTCTTTGACCGATAGTGAGCTTTCAACAAAGCTGACTAGTTCATGTAATGCGATCTCAGTAGACCTGCCCTTCGAGTATGCATGCTGTCGTTTCGAGAACAAAGTTGAATCGATGCTAGTTCTAAGATAAATATCTATCATCCTCTCCAGAGTCTTAAGTAGGAATGAAGATAAGCTGATTGGTCGGAAATCCTTCCCTCCACTTTCCTGGGATATATGATAAGTTGATACATCCTTTATATACAACCAGGGGATAATTTTGTCAGTCACTGCTTGTAACTCCGCCGGAGTAATTCCATCAGGTCCGGGGGAGTTGAATGGTCCAAAGCTATTTAACGCCCATCTTATTTTAGATTCCGATACAATTTCCTCGATAGGAAACGACCGCTGAGCCACTGTGGCACCTAGGTCCTACCAGATTGCTGAATTTTATTATGACGTTGTTAATGAGAAAGAGTTAAAAATGGAATGTTTGCATTTAACATAATACTTGGAAATTGTGGACAGTGAAAATGAGGGAACTAATTCTATATTAAAAAAATATATCAACTCTTGAAAGAAAACAACATAGACGACACATTTCTAAATGTAGAAATCGCAATGAGAATCCTTTTAAGCATGATGGTTACTAACTGCAGTGGGAAAAGTTCCTTCTCTAAACTAAAAAGAATTAAAAATGAATTGAGAAGTACAATGCTTCAAGATAGATTAAGATTAGGGAGAACGCTGATGTCCATAGAATCCCAGCAAAAAACGCGTCGCCAAGAAAGTAGTGAAAATGTGCTTTTTGGATCCGGAAGTAATGAAAAATTGGCACAGAAGCGATGTCATAGGACGGATGTCCGCTATTTCCACAGCCGTTGCTTTACTTCTTAAAGTTGATCCGAATTCAGAATTAAACAAGTAAGGAAATTCTAAAGTCGGGCGGTGCCGACTATATTATACCCTGCACCACTTTGTAGATCTAAATTTTCGATACCATATCACATCCGTCAAATGTGTTGGGGGCTATATATAAAGGTTTGTCCCAAATACATACATTTAAGCATCACTCGATCTGGACAGAATTTGATAGACTTCTACAAAAACTATAGACTCGTGCTTTAAGTCGGCTAATGCACAAGGGTGCAACACAATGTTAGTAAAAAAATATGGGAAACGTTTAAATCTGAAGCAATTTTAAGGAAACTTCGTATTAGAAGTTTAGGAAAATTAGAGTCATTTTTACAACTTTTCGACTAAGCAGTGGCGATTTTACAAGGAAAATGTTGGTATTTTGACCATTTTTGTCGAAATCAGAAACACATATATATGGGAGCTATATCTAAATCTGAACCGATTTCAATCAAATTTGGCACACATGACTATATTACTAATTGTACTCCTAGTGCAAAATTTCAACCAAATTGGGCCAAAACTCTGGCTTCTGGGGCCATATAAGTCGATATCGGGCGAAAAATATATATGGAAGCTATATCTAAATCTGAACCGATTTCAACCAAATTTGGCACGCATAGCAACAATGCTAATTCTACTCCCTGGGCAAAATTTCAACTAAATCGGAGTTAAAAATTGGCCTCTGTGCTCATATGAGTGTAAATCGGCCGAAAGCTATATATGGGAGATATATCTAAATCTGAACCGATTTCAACCAAATATGGCACGCATAGCTACAATGCTAATTCTACTCCCTGTGCAAAATTTCAACTAAATCGGAGCAAAAAATTGGCCTCTGTGGTCATATGAGTATAAATCGGCCGAAAGCTATATATTGGAGCTATATCTAAATCTGAACCGATTTCAACCAAATTTGGCACGTATAGCAACAATGCTAATTCTACTCCCTGTGCAAAATTTCAACTAAATCGGAGCAAAAAATTGGCCTCTGTGGTCATATGAGTGTAAATCGGGCGAAAGCTATATATGGGAGCTATATCTAAATCTGAACCGATTTCTACCAAATTTGGCACGCTTAGCTACAATGATAATTCTA
Source organism: Haematobia irritans (assembly GCF_050003625.1). Taxonomy (NCBI): domain Eukaryota; kingdom Metazoa; phylum Arthropoda; class Insecta; order Diptera; family Muscidae; genus Haematobia; species Haematobia irritans. The sequence continues at coordinate 86,944,601 of NC_134398.1, forward strand.
CTCCCTGTGCAAAATTTCAACCATATTGGGGTAAAACTCTGGCTTCTGGGACCGTATTAGTCCATATCGGGCGAAAGATATATATGGGAGCTATATCTAAATCTGAACCGATTTCAATAAAATTTGGCACACTTGACTATAGTACTAATTGTTCTTCTTGTGCAAAATTTTAAGCAAATTAGGTTAAAACTCTGGCTTCTGGGGCCATATAAGTCCATATCGGGCGAAATATATATATGGGAGCTATATCTAAATCTGAACCGATTTCTTCCAAAATCAATAGGGATCTATTCTGAGCCAAAACACATACTTGTGCCAAGTTTGAAGTCGATTGGACTAAAACTGCGACCTAGACTTTGATTACAAAAATGTGTTCACGGACAGACGGACAGACGGACATCGCTATATCGACTCAGGAGCCCACCCTGAGCATTTTTGCCAAAGACACCATGTGTCTATCTCGTCTCCTTCTGGGTGTTGCAAACATATGCACTAACTTATAATACCCTGTTCCACAGTGTGGAGCAGGGTATAAAAAAAAACTTCTACGAAAGACTGTCATCCACAATCGAATTACTTGGGTTGTGGTATCTTAAAACTTTTTAACATCGTTTTCTAAATTGTGAGTTAGTCCATACGTGGTATATATTACACAAAAAAGTTATGTAGAAGTAAGTCTACAAATAATCGACATGGACTTTTGCACGGTACACTGAAAAAAATATTGTCGTGAGGTCAAAGATTTCATGTCTTTGAAATACGAATGCAAATTTTGCTTAGCATAGAAGACGCATTTCTCTAATATAAAGTTTTTTTCCTTGTCCAAAAGTCGAAAAACTTTTCAATGAAGTCGTGTTGTCCTTATAATTAAGTGATTTTAATTAAAAATGGGTATCATAACATGAAAGAAAAAGTGTTTGGGCTAAGATCAACTTGACTTTAATAATTCAGAAAAATTCTTTAAATTTAATGAAACTGTCTTTAAATTTGTTGTCTTTTTGCATCTTGACTACAAAGCAAAAAATCGTTCAAATATAGGACATGTTTTTCAAAACTTTATTTTAAAGAAGTTTTTTACTTGAAACATAGCATAATTTCTACTGGAAGTCGAGTCTTAATGTGGAAAATAAAGTTTTCGTTAATTCGTTTTTAAAGGACTTTGATAGCATATGAAGAAAAAAAGCTGAGGAAGCGAAAAATTAAAATTTGCTTCCTAGAAGCAAGTACACAAAACCCAAATTTAAAAGAGAATTGTGTCTTAAAAGTATCCTTAATTGTATTCTCCGCTTCTTTGGCTCGGAATCAATACCAATTTTTTTAAAGTAAAGACAAAATCTTTGGAACCGGGCATGCTTTTTTTTCAGTGTACGTAGAGAGTCAGAATTGAAATATGGGGGTCGCTTGTATGGGGGCTATATAGAATTATGAACTTGATATGGATCAATTTTTGTGTGATTGGGGATCGATTTATCTGAGGGCTGTGTATAACTATAGACCGATATGGACCTAGTATGGCATGGTTGTTAACGGCCATATACTAGCACAATGTACCAAATTTCAACTGACTCGGAAGAAATTTGCTTCTCCAAGAGGCTCCAAAACCAAATCTCGGGATCGGTTTATATGGGGGCTATATATGATTATGGACTGATATGGACCACTTTTGGCATGGTTGTTAAATATCATATACTAACATCACGTACCAAATTTCAACCGAATCAAATGAATTTTGCTCTTCCAAGGGGCTCCGGAGGTCAAATCTGGGGATCGGTTTATATGGGGCCTATATATAATTATTGACCGTTTTCGACCAATTTTCCAAATTTCACTCGGATCGGATGAAATTTGATTCTCTTAGAGCAATCGCAAGACAAATTTGGGAGGTCCGTTTATATGGGGGCTATACGTAAAAGTGGACCGATGTGGACCAATTTTTGGATGGTTGTTAGAGACCATATACTTCTTCTCTTAGAGCAATCGCAAGCCAAATTTGGGAGTCCGTTTATATGGGGGCTACACGTAAAAGTGGACCGATATAGCCCAATTGCAATACCATCCGACCTACATCAATAACAACTACTTGTGCCAAGTTTCACGTCGATAGCTTGTTTCGTTCGGAAGTTAGCGTGATTTCAACAGACGGACGGACATGCTCAGATCGACTCAGAATTTCACCACGACCCAGAATATATATACTTTATGAGGTCTTAGAACACTATTTCGATGTGTTACAAACGGAATGACAAAGTTAATATACCCCCATCCTATGGTGGAGGGTATAAAAAAAATTATTTTTTTTTATAATTTTTTATGATTTTTAGCGCATTCTACCCTTTGTTCGGGAACTTTTGACCTCAAATATTTCCAAAAATTCTCAATTTTTATAGAATGGATTTAGCATTTTTTTGACAAAATTTAAATAATTTGTACTATTTTATTAATCCTTACTCTGTTTTTAACCTATTTGAAACAAAAAAAGTTAAAATGACCATTTAATAATATGAAAAAGCTAGTTATATAAAAATGAATTAAAAGAACTTCCTGAGTAGTTAAAATAAAGAACATCTTTGGAGGACATTTTTTGGAAGTGCTTTTAAAGTTGTGCCCTTAGAAGTACTTCCAATTTTTTTTCTGGGATGTGATGTGCTAAAAAGCATAGAATTTGAAGAAGTGATTAACGATTTGGCCTTATCACAATGGACTGAATAGTCTAAGTGAGCCTTAAAACTTAATCGGGCTGCCACTTTAACCTAACCAAACGATTTTGCCTGTCTCAGATCTGGAAGGGTTCCTCTTCAAACGACATAAATTAGGCGGTATCCTTGATGCCAGTCCCCCTAACGCCAATTTCTGATATCCATGAGAAAAGGGGTTTGAGTCGTCGATCCGATCGATTATTATTTAAAATTTTTAATTGTACCTTTGCTCCTAATTTTTCGTATTTTTTAAAAAAGAATTAATAACCTGATTTTTTTTTGAATTTTAAATTGAATTGAATTGAATTCTTACATAGATTTTTAATCACCAATCTGTGAATTAGAGCTCGACCGAAGCGGGTTTTTTGGCCGAAGCCGGTGTTCGAAAAAAAAGCAATAATCGATCGATGCCGAAGCCGATTATTTTCCTCAAATTTGTAATTAAAAAAATTTGGTGTTTTTTAGTTCAATATTAGAACATTTTTTAAACAAATTCATAAATACAACAATAAAAGGTAATTCTTTTGATATTATAGTGAGAAAACAAGATTTTTATAATTTTTTTACGTATTATTTGTACTGGGTGTTTTGACTGAGACAAATTCAACACTTGGACAAAAAAGCTTCGGCTTCGGTTAATCGGCCTCTTGTCGCCGTTTTTGTTTTTTTTTTTTTATTATAACAAAATAGTGTTCTGTCAAAGTCATAGGGGCCCCATTATACTAATATGCCCAGGGCCTCTAAAAGGTTAAAGGCGGCCCTGAATAGAGTAGAGAGAAATTTTAAAAATGTTCTACAAATCTCATTCGGAGCAATGCCGGCACACAGTGTGTCCTTCCCATACATTCGATGGCCAAAAAATGAAAGAGTTGTACGAGAGCAATGAAATTTGGCACGAGTTCCTAATATAATAGAATTAAGAAAATTTCAAAGTATCGACAAAATTGACCACGCCCATCGCCCACCGCCCATACAAACTAAAATTATTTTTGGCTGTTAAAAATTAACTATTGCTACAAATTTCCTGAAAATTGCTGGAAGAACATATCTATGCAACACCTTTTAAAAAAAATTATTTCTTCAGCATTGACCACGCCCATCGCCCACCTCCCATACAAATGATATTTCAAAAATGCCATATCTTTTGTAAATTTATAACTAGAATGTTTATTTTTCGCACAAATGCATACAGCATCTATTAAATGCTGTTTTGAAAATATGAAGAAAATCAGCCCACTGTAACACCCGTCCCCCATACAACCCCCATACAAAAATTGTACAGTTCACTCTATTTAATTTATTAACAACATTTTCACATCTTCGTGATAATCTAATTTTTTAAGCTTCAATTTCGTTCTTAATGAATTGATGTATGGGTCGGAGGATATCAACAAATGATGCATTACGTCTTCGTTAGTAGAACAGCGCCCAGTCTTGCGCGAGTTATATAGCCTATATCGTTTATAGTCTTTATTCCTCGCTTCCTGCGCTTCTTCTGATAACATTCCTTTGAAAAATAAACCATATGTTAATTCAAAATGTATGAAACAAATCGTATCTTTAACCTACCTATAGGTAGAATGGCCTCAGATACAATTTTGTTACCATGTATCAAAACTTTATGCACTGTGATAGGCATGTAGTACCATCCATACAAATCAATGTACAATTTTGCCGTGTCTAAACAATATATATGGAACTTCTCAGAGTCTATTGCCTGACTGCAACTTATTGTGGATAATATAACCTATGAATCAGTTGTTCATTTACTCCGGTTATGTCGCGAAAACTTCACCAATTATAAGATCAATATCTTTTTTATATTTAACAACAATTTCCGAGAGCGTTCTGAAAGATATTTTTGACTTTTCCATTGTTTTTAAGAAATTTGCTTTAATTGCTTAATAAACACTCACTTATTACTTTACCAACTACAATTGGGAATGACAAAGAAGTAAAGAGCATAAACAAATGAGAAAATCGATGCCACCAATGATCAATGATTGTTGTTGTTGTAAGAAATATAGCGTTATATTTTTTTTTAATTTTGCAAAAATAAAATGCACATCAACATAGGTTCTATTTTTAGAATGACTATAAGAACTGCTACAATTTTAAAAGACCTACACATTGCGTGTAATAATAAGTGACGTTATTATTCATTCAATCCCAACGTCTTTAATAGCTCAGTGGATAGAGTTGGCGGCTGGTGTGCGAACATCTGGAGTTCGAGCCCAACTCATGCTCAAGTTTTCATTATGCTATGTAAAAATTTATTTAAAAAAATAATAATAACTGATATGATTTGAATTTCAGTGTACGAGCACTTTATACACAATTATCTTACAAATATACTATTTATAGTAATAGACATGCACACAGGCAAAACAACAACAAGCAGTAACGAAAGAAAGAGTGCGCAGTTGTTGATGCACTCGTAAAATAACGCATAACGCATATTTTTTACTGTAATTTTTTGGTTTTCCATTGTTTTTTTGGCCGCGGGCAAATTTGGGCACAATTTTTTTTTTGAATCTGTTAGCTGAGACCCTCAGCTTTAATTTGGTATAGGACTCCATGTTTCGCACTGCTTCGCACACAACTAAAAGTTTAACGGAAAATCATAAATGTTAATCTTTTTTGGCCCAAAATAAAAAAAAAATAATTTGTTTTTTTCAATTTTTATTTTTTTTTTTTAATTTACATAATGCTTGATGCCTATTTAAAGTGAAAAAAAATTTCTATAAGGTACACTCGGTGTATAGTTTATAAGTAACAATGTTTTAAATATGACATAGAAAACTAACCTATTTGAGACTTGTTCACATATGTAAACTTTGCGCTGCTCGGGACAGAAAACCAATGGAGATATTTACATAAAATTTAACACACATGACCTTTGTAATATAGTTTAACCAACTGTGCAAAAATCATCAAAATCGGAGAGCAGGTCCAAAATGATTTATTGCCGCAGCGGACACAGTGTGCGGCGTAGACTTTAACCCTAAGCAAATATTCTGACACAGGCTGAATATCACACTATGGAGTAGCATCCCGATCGAATAAAATAGAATTCGGAGTTAATATCGTAGGAACTAGTTTGCAATGGACTGGTCCCCATAAAATTCAACGCCGTCACTCCGAATCTTCGATGGTCAAGTTGACGACATACTTTTTAACCTAAAAAGTCGTAAAACGACATTGGATTACAACGAAGGTCCAAGTTTTTAACCTTCACGATGCAACGTCTTCAACAATCCCTTGATTCCACATGATATGCTATAATCAAAATTTTATTTATATTGTCTAAAACTTCAATCGTCTACTTCTATCATTCCTCGTCAATGCAGGAGAATACCATGTGGGTTTATTGAGAAATTTACTTGATCCCTAGGAATATTTTGAGATGTAAAACTTCTAAAAATTCAGTAGAAATTACCAACAACCACAAACTTGTGAGAAAGATGATCAATCTTGCGAGTTGCAATCAATATACACACAAATTTTTTTTCTGATCCAATCACGAAATTAATTGATCCAATTAACTTTTTAATTGAAATATCTTCAATCACAGATACTGTCATTATCAATTTAAAAAAAAAAATGATTCTAATTAAAAAATTAATTGATACTATCAATTTTTGTGATTGATTTTTGTTTCAATTAAGAAATGTTTTGAATCAATTACATTTTTAATTGAATATTTTTTAAAACTCAATTAAGATTTTAATGGGGAAAATTTTCGTGAAATTTTTATCTGTGTATGAAAAAACATTCGTCTCCTTAAACATCGAAAATACTTCATTCTGATCGGCATTGCACAGAATATACAGAAGCCGGAGAATTAAATGATCATCCACATCCATACTGACGGATACCATCAACCTCATAAAGAATGACCAAAAATCTGGTATTTTCAAAAACTCCTTCTACCTTCACAGAATATTTGAAATATATCGAATATGTGAAGCATTTTGGTTAAAACCAAACAAAAACAGAGAATATCGAATCTCCTTTCAGCAACAACATGTTCTTAATTCGTAGAAAGTTCATACGCTTGTTCGGGCTTTGTTTCTCTATTTTCCATTTTAATGCCATTCTCCGAACTTTGCTTAGAATCGCCTGCCGTGGCATCCCTAAAGTACACATTAAAACTAACCACCTTGCCCCTTTCGGCAACAACAATAATAGCAGCAACAATAGCATCGTCAGCAATAACAACAACATTTGATATTGTGCAAATAGGTACGTGAGTGTGTGTGTGTGTGTGTATGTTTGAGTGAGCTCTTCCTTATGTGATTGTGTATATGAATGGAATAACTCTCACTCTCTCTCTCTCCGCCCAGGATTGGATAGATGGATGAATGTGAGGTTTTGTATGGGCTTAGTTCTTCTCAAATGAAAGCATTCATAACTCATCTTTGTAATGACGATGTCGAGGACCAAGGACTACACTACCATGTAGACGATGCTGTTGATGATGGTGGGTTATACTCGAGTTTGTTCCTCGCAATTTCCTGTTTGCCTCTTTGCTGTAAATGTTGCAGAAAGTTAAGGTTTTTGAAATTTCTGAAGGGCATACTTGAATATGCTGAGTTCCTCCCCGATTTGTTTCATATGTGTACCACGGACGATGATGAGGACGCTGATGAAGAACGTATCATCGGCATGAATGAGGTCCCGAACACATGATAGCCTCCCAACAGCCAAGGCGCCCACATCCTCACTTGTGTGAAGTTGCTGCGTCAATGTCCTCCTTTTCAGCTTCATACACACTTATGTTAACTTAGTCCAACAAGCCCAACTGAAGGGGGTCGCAATTGCAGAAGAGTCGATTATGAAGCAGCCAACGTTTATTCTTGTAAAGAATCCTTTGTATTGATTGTGTGATGATGCATGTGTAAGCGTTCTCCATAGAACTGGCATCGTTTAAGTTGGCACATTTTAGGTACCAATTAAAGCGAATGATAGATACATTTAGCCATATTCAAATTTTATGGTACAAGGAAAAAAGAAAGTTTATCCCAGACTTGTTGGTTTTCATTAACCTTTGTTCCAAAGAGAAAAATGTTCGGCACTGAAACAATCAATCGACATGAAACTTGCACCCAGTGAAGGAATATGATCACCTCAAACATGTTTCAAGAGCACCATGTTACTTTTTCACAGCGACCATGTAGCATTTTTGTCGCAAGAATATTCTTTTCTCGTCAAACATAACATGCTTTCCGAAATCAGGTACATAATTTCCGAGAAAAGAACATGGTTTCGACAAACATGCTACATGTTTTCCGTGAAAAACTAACATTTTGCTCTTGGAACATGGTTGGGGTGATCATATTCCTTCTCAACGTTTGAGGATTTTCCACAATTTGTGCTCTCACTTTAGAATAAGGATGAAAGAGAGTTGACTTCTAACTAAAGATTTAGATTTGGATCTGGACTTCCAATTGGAAAACTATAATTTCGGATAAGCATCTTCAAAATGTACATCCCTCAGTTAAAGTCAAATGTCTTCGATGTAAGACGTTTAGGGCTCCGAATCAATACAAAATTTTTTAAGTGAGTTTTGAATGTATGATTATATTGATTCAATCAGAATCTGCTCCTTACCGCAACACTGAAAGTTTTATTTTAGCACTAAACATTTTTTTTAAGATAATAAAAGATATTAGAGTCCTACACAGAAAAAATACGCCTTATTAAATTATAATATGCCCAAATTAATTTGTTAGTACACCCTAAAAAAAATCGCTTCTTTAACATATGTTCCAAACATATTTTGCAGGAAGCACATATATTATTGGATACTGCCGAAACATTAATATGTTTGTTTTATGTGAACATATTATATGTTTGGAAGCATTTTGAGCCCAAAAATATTATATGCTTGGAAGAATTTTTCCCAAAGACGATTGTGCTCATTGCCTAACATACTCGTAATTTTCACTTCCACGAAATATTTTAGTTTTTGACACCTTTTTCTGTAATACAAATAATGTTGATGAAATTATTCACTTTTATAATTTTTTTAAATTTTACCTTTCGCCTGCACGGAGAATCGAACCGAGGACCATACAGTTTGTAAGCCAACACACTATCCACTGGACTACGTAGCTGTTATAGTCACCAGTAGATAATTATCGTAGCTGTTATAGTCACCAGTAGATAATTATCGTTATAAGTTACATTTATATAGCATAGTTTGCAGCGCCCACGAGCACATGCAAACATAACATTATTTAACAGAAACATACATTTGTTTGCCGCGTGGAGCAGTGGTTAGCATGTCTGCCTTGCATGCAAAGGGTCGTGGGTTCAATCCCTGCTCCGACCTAACACTTTTTTTTTTTAATTTATTTATACTATATTAAATTTTTATAATGAAACTTCGAAATGTGGGTTATTAAAGATTTATAGTCAGTAACAGTGCTTGATATAAACGAAATTGACTGACTTTTGGATAAAATATTATTTTTTTTTATTGCAAAAATAACAATTTTGTAACAAAAATCTGTTTTTGGTACAAAACTTTAAAATTTGGAAGGAATTCAAAAACTCTAACAAAAGAAGAACGTGGAGTCGAGTATAAACATACATAAATAATTTTATAATATAAACATAAATTTATTTAGGCGTGAACAGTTTTTTACTAGCATTTAACACCATCGCTCTAATATGCCTTTTATTTTTCTTTAATAATTAATTTTAAAGAAAATAAACTTTTTAAATTGTTTTAGCTGCAAACCTCGAACTTTATTCATTCGCTGTGTTATGTTGATATCTTTCGTCAACTCTCCCGGTTTCCATCTCTATTTCTTTCTTTCTCTCTCTGTCGCTTTGAATAAAATATCACAACATATGTATGTTTAGTCGAAATTTGTAAATTTATATATGTTTGCATTCACACATATGATTTTTATGAAACATTCATGCCCCAAACATAATATATTCTAACATATTAACATAGATGTCCCAAACATTTAGTGTTAGTTTAGGAACATTACATGTTTGCACTTAAATATATTGTGTTTTAAAATTGTGCCCGAAACACATTTTGTTTATATCGGAACATATGAAAAACATATTTTTCTAACAGTGTATAAACAGCAGAAAAGTCTGCTGAAAAAGCAAACAGTCTGCTCAAAGAGGAAAAGCAGTCACTGTTGGCTGAAATAGCAAACATTGTCTGCTAGTTTTTAAGCTCGATTACACTAAAACATGGTTCAGCTTGGCTGAAACAAATATCGTAATTCAATTAAAACAATATTTTATGAATATCTACACTGTTAGAAAAATATGTTTTTCATATGTTTCGATATAAACAAAATGTGTTTCGGGCACAATTTTTAAACACAATATATTTAAGTGCAAACATGTAATGTTCTCAAACTAACACTAAATGTTTGGAACACATATGTTAATATGTTAGAATATATTATGTTTGGGGCATGCATGTTTCATAAAAATTATATGTGTGAATGTAAACATATATAAATTTACAAATTTCGAGTAAACATATATATGTTGTGATATTTTATTAAGAGAGCGACAGAGAGAGAGAGAGAGAGTATAGAGAAAGAAGTAGAGATAAAAACCGGGAGGGTTGACGAAAGATATCAAATTAACACAGCGAGAGAATCGAAAGAGAGCAATTTCTGTGAAACCGCTTATATGTTGTTTCGGAAACTGCTTTATGATAAGGCCAAACATTTTATACGCTGAAGTCTAAATATTATTTAATTTAAGTCTAAATATTATTTAATTTGTGTATATTATAAAATTATTTATGTATGTTTATACTCGACCCCACGTTCTTCCTTTGTTAGAGTTTTTGAATTCCTTCCAAAATATCAAACTTTTATACCAAAACCAGTTTTTTATTACAAAATTGTTATTTTTGCAATAAAAAAATAATATTTTATCCAAAAGCTCAGTCCATTTCGTTTATATCAAGCACTGTTTCTGACTGTAAATCTTTAATAACCCACATTTCGAAGTTTCATTATAAAAATGTAATATAGTATAAATATAAATGTGTAAATTAAAAAAAAAAAAAAAAAAACAATTGGTGTTTGGTCGGAGCAGGGATTGAACCCACGACCCTTTGCATGTACGGCAGACATGCTAACCACTGCTCCACGTTGCCAACACATGTATGTTTCTGTTAAATAATGTTATGTTTGCATGGGCTCGTGGGCGCTGCAAACTATGCTATATACATGTAACTTATAACGATAATTGTCTTCTGGTGACTATAACAGCTACGTAGCTCAGTGGTAGTGTGTTGGCTTACAAACTGTATGGTCCTCGGTTCGATTCTCCGTCCAGGCGAAAGGTAAAATTTAAAAAAATTATAAAATTGAATAATTTCTTCAACATTATTTGTATTACAGAAAAAGGTGCCAAGAACTAAAAAATTTCGTGGAAGTGAAAATTATGTTAGGAAATGAGCACAATCTTCTTTGGGGAAAATTCTTCCAAGCATATAATATTTTTGGCTCAAAATGCTTCCAAAAATAGAATATGTTCACATAAAACAAATATATTAATGTTTCGGCAGTATCCAATAATATATGTGCTTCCTGCAAAATATGTTTGGAACATATGTTAGAGAGGCGATTTTTTTTGAGGGTGTATAGTATTGGCCCAAAAATTTGATTTTTTGTCTAATTGAAGCATAATAGCAAACAAAATGTTTGTTGATCGCATTTAGGAGCTTTCTTGGTTCTTAAATATGATTTGGGGAAAAATTTATAATCTAAAAATTTTATAATTTGTTGTTCGATGAGTGTAACAATATGTCTTAAGAAAATTATTCAAAATTTGATAAAGTTTTCCATTGATAGTTTGAATTTCTTTATAGGGATATTAACGAAGAAATATGTATATACAATAAAAATGAACATTCTTTTGATAAAGATATTGTTAGACCTTTATCAATTTGTTGCTCGTTAAAAAAATCCTTTTTTTTAATTTGTAGCATCCAGAGAGAAAACAGAAAAAATCCATCGTTTACAAAATCAAGTCAAAAATATACTAACTCAAAAGTTCATTTTGAGTTTGAGAAAGTTCATTAGAATTTTGGAACCATTTTTGTAGAGAAATATACTTACAGGTCCATCAATTGATGTTGATGTTATTTTTTATCTTTAGTGTGTAAATATAACCATAGCGGTAGGCGAAACATTTTTTCGACGACGACGTATAGCAATATACAGTAGCTAACGGATATATGTAAGCACAAAAAAAAAGAAAATGTAGCAAATATGTACACCATGTCTTTTTGCTGTGTTTGGGTGCGAAAAATGTTTATATAAGACAAACGTGCACTGAAAAAACAGTGAACCCTTTTTCATTGCAAAATGAACTAAACTGTAGTAATATTGACCATGATTTAGCCCTTAAGATTTTTTTCAACTTGTCTAGTTTATAATTTTCTTAAATTTTAGTTCATCTATAACATTGTAGTTTAGTTCATTTTTACAACACCATAAGATTTATATACCCCTACCAAGTTAAAAAGTCAGTATTATTTTGGTTTACTTGCTTATTTTGTGGGAAACCCGATAATAAAAATTGGTTAACAGTCTTTTTAAAATGTCGACGACTAAACTATTTTTAAATCAATCATTCCACAGTACAGAGAAATTAAAAAATTAAAGGAACAACAAACCGTTTTACTATTATGAAAATTTTCATACATTAAAATTAAACTTTCTTTAAGCAAAAGTACTTTATTATAAAAACTTATGATGAAAGTTCTTAATACAATGTTTTTTGTGAATAAAAATTATGACCACGTGGAACAGAGAGTAGTTCATTTGAACCCGCTGTTTGGACATTTTGACTTATCCTTTTTTTATTCATCGTAGGTAAGTTTTTCACAAATCTTGCTGGAAAAAAATGGAAACAATAATGAAAATTGTTAAAAATTAACACCATGTAATGAAATATAATTTTTAATTCTTCATTTTAGCTTGTAACTTACCATATTTGGGGGCATTTTATCAAATGGTGTAAGAAATTCAACTTTTCTTTGAAAACGTATCTCATAACATTTGTACCTGAAACAATTAGAGAAATAATGAAGTATTCTAAATAAACTCATAAAACTGTGTTGTTATCGATGTGAAGGATATAATAAAAATAAATATTCTAGTTGAAAGAAAGCCAGAGTTTTAATATAAGACTTACCAATTCTCTATTAAATTGTACGCTGAGGGCAAATATAAAAAGTTGTCCAAATTTATTTGGGCTATTCTGAAATTAAATATTTATTTTTTTACATTAAATAAAATTATTAAATAGTTTTCCAAAAAATCGAATGAAAAAAATAATATTATGCATAAAAAACACAAATATTCTGGTTAAAAGAAAGTTAAAGAATCCTTACCAATTCACTATTAAATTACAAGCAAAGGAGTACCAACACTTTTTTCAAATTTTTAAGGGGTTATTCTGAAATTAAATATTTGTTTTTTTTACATTAAAATATTACATTGGTTTCCAAAAAAATTGATTAAAGAAATACTAAAATAAGGTATTAAAAACCTGTAATTTTGATGATGAAAAGGTCATAAAACAGTAAATATTCTAGTTGAAAGAAAGCCAAATTTTAAAAGAAAACTTACCAATTCTCTATTTTCGAACCCATCTGGAGTTGCTCTGAAATTAAATATTGCTTTTACAACAAAGAAAAACATTAAACTGGTTTCCAAAAAAAAAAAATAATAATTAACAAATAATAATATACATAAAAAATATTATTTTTAAAAGAAAGCCATATTAAAAAAACAATACTTACCAATTTATGGCTAAACTATACGCTGAGATATAACAACAATTGTCCAAATTCATCTGGAATTGAATATTAATTTTTTACATTGAATAATAAAAAATTCAATACACTCTCAATTTCAACATATTTTCCTAAATATTCTTAATAACTTTTCTCGAAACTACCGATAAAATATTAATAACTTTCATTTAAAAGGTTTAATAAACACCAATAAACACCAATATATGTCTCAAAATTCCAAAATATTCCATGCCTTTATATTCCCTTGTTGCATATTAAAAGATGCAACAGCCCACGCCAACGCCAACTATACAACTGAAGCATGCCAAACAAAACCAAGCAAAGCCAAAACATTCCTACAACAACAAAAACACATGTGCCTTTATTGAAAACAACACCTCATCCAGCCAATAAACCATCCAAGAATAACAAACACACACAAACCACTAAATGAACCAAAATAAAAACAACCCCACGCTCATGTATACACGACAAAACTCAAGTAACATCATCTTTACATTAATCACATTCCACTATGCCGATAAAGATCTCTGTAATATGCATTAGTTCATCGCATCTGCTGACAATTTACTCTGAGAATAATATTCGTAAAGGCACACCAGTTTATGAACGATGAAACGTTTAACTTAAAATTTGCAAAATTTTCATGAAATGTTATCTACCATTTTTGACGAAAATGTCCATAAATTTAATTACATGTGAACTAAAATATTTCATTGGGTAATTTTTTACCAACAATTATTAACTATAGGAATTGTCAGTAAGAAATTGCTATCCACTTTCAAGTTCATTTTTCGTAAAAAAATATTTTCTCATACAAAAAAATCTTTATAGTAAATTGCACTTATTATTTAGAAAATACTTTACATTTCACAAGTAGTTTTATAGCATAACAAACGAATTTTTAACTACCAGTTAAGAAATTTTTTAAGGAAATTTCCATCGTATTTTGTAGGCCATGAACTAAACGATTGCTACTTAGAATTTGTAAAATTTCCTTTCGAGTAGTTAATTTTCGTTGAAGATACGAAAAATGAACTAAAATTCTGGAAAATTCTTGTAATAAATTATTGTAAAAATTTCTTAAATTTACGAGACACTTTTTTTTCTGTGTGGATAAGAAAAAAACAAACTGATAAAAGAACATTTTGGCAATCACACAACACCAAAATCCCATTATACATGATTCTTATAAGAAACTTCTTCTTTCTTAAGTTATCTTTTTACATTTAAAAAAAAAAAATTAAAACTATAAAAAGAAATTTTGCTACTTCTTCTAAAAGATATTTTTCTGAAATATATTCCTGTAAGAAAGAAATTTCTTATATAAATATATATGTTTATGGTATAAGAAACTTGTTTCTTATATGCAATAATTATCTATAAGAAAAAAATACATATAGGAAAACAAATTGGGAGATTTTCTGACTTTCTTTCTATTTACTGATTCTAGCATATTATTTTTAATATTAAAAAAAAATCATTGAACTTGAATAAAAACAAAAATGTCTTAATATTTGTTGAGTTATTTAAAAAAATCCCCGTGGCCGGGAAACAATAATAATAAGTTAAAAAATTTTATAAGCGATGGTAACAGTATCAGATTTTCCGCCAAGAGATTTTAATTTAGCGACACACCCTTATCCGCGGATTTTGGGCTTCCCAGAAGAAATGCACGTCGCTTTTCGCTATGGTTATATTTATATAAGAGCGTTGTTTAATATAGCAAATTGGAAGAAGTAAGTATTAAGGTTCATTATTTTTCAAAATTATTTTCAAACCCTACAAATATTTGCAACACTTTAGTACATCCATAATTTATTTCTATCCCAGCAAACAATAATATTTAATGAAAATAAAGTAGAAATATTCAATTTTAGATTCCAAAAAAATCCTTTGCTATCATTGAAAAAATACACGAAGAAATTTGACCAAAACCGAGTCTTCTTCTGCTACAAAAATCAAGCCGCTTTTGATAGTATATGGTAATATAAACAAAGTCAATACATTTGACACATACTTTGTTGGCATGAGATATCCCTCACCCAAAGTCCTAACGTCAGTCGATCCTCTATATTTTCTTTTTATTCAATCTACTATATAAAAATAAGTCGATTTTTCCTTCCTGACGCAATAACTCCAGAACGCACGAACCGATTTCCATGGTTTTGCATTCGTTGGAAAGGTCACGGACTCTGTGAGGTTTATAGCAACAAAGAAAATTCAAGAAAAGTTTAAACGGAAAAGCGGGAAAATCTATTTGTTATATACAGCGCACATTACAAAAGTTTATAATTTGAATTCATCGCAGTTGCTTTTGTTATAAAATAATTTTATTTGTTCACTTGAAAAATGTTCGTAGAACGTAGAGGGGTAATTATGTGGTAATAATAGGATACCTCATTTTTTGATATCTGGTAGGGGAGGGGGACATCCCCCTGCCCGACTTTTTCAAAATTGGGCCAAAGTTCTCCGATTTGAGTGAAATCTCCAAAGAAGGTTAGAGGTGATGTCTAGACAAATAACAGCTATTTTATTTTTCGATATTTGGTCAAGGAGGGGACCTCCCCGTTGTCCGACTTTTCTGAAAGTACAATGAAAAAAATTATAATTTGTCGACTTACTGAAATTTTACGGACATCATAGGGGAGATTATGAAATTTATATGAGATATATGATTTATTAATATTTGGTCGGGGAAAAATAAAAGGGCGCAGGGAGACCTCATTTCTCCTCAAGTACATACCATGAAACTTTTCCAATTTACTTGAAATTTACAGATGATGTGGGGTAGGTTTTTTTAATATAATGAACATCTAATTTTTTTGATATTCGGAAGGGAAGAAGGGCCTCCCCTTATCCTGCTGTTCAAAAATTGGGCTTATAATTTGCTTGATATTTTCTGGGACGTCTACACAATATACGTTATATCATTTTTCGATATTCGGACGCGGAAGGAGACCTCCTCTAAAACAGAAAAAAATATAGTTTTAAAGTTTACTTGAATTTTACAAAGGCCGCATGGGAAGGTTATGAAATCAATATGGTGTACTTGATTTTTGGATATTTGGACTGGAACCTTCTCCTTACCCCATACTATGAAACTTGACGGAAAATGTACAGATTTTCTGGGAATTTGCAGAGAAAGTGACGTTCCTACGATTTACTTGAAATTGGGAGAAGATATTGAGATTTATACAGGGTACATGATTTTTCGATGTCCGGTTGGTGAAGGCGAATAGTGAAGATGGGTAGTTTGTGAAATGAATGTAGGGTACATGAATTTACGATATCTTGCTCGATTTTTTGTAGAAGATTATCCAGAATACAGAAAAAAAAACAAAAAATTGGTTGAAGGGGAACACCCCCTACCCGACGTTTGTTAAGCCGGTCCGTTTTACATCTGATTAACCGCCCTATTTCTGTATATAAACGAAAAAGCAAGTAGTCCGATTTTTTGAACTGTATGAGACACGTGTGCGGAAACCATGGAGGGATTAATCACTACTTCAGTTTTTATGCCAGACTTCCCCTGACCCTACTCTTTAAAAGAGTATCTTTGTTTTCAGATCGAAGGATATGGTTGACTATGTTAAGGACAATATGCTTCAGGAGGCGCAGCGATGCGGGCCGGGTTACACTAGTTTTTTATGAAATTATAAAACAAGTATATACGGCCGTAAGTTCGGCCACACTTGCCAATGGCACTTCTTAACATCGTCTGTAAACTGTAAGTTAGTCCATACTAGGGCTGTTTTTGGGATAGAATTTTATAAATCCCGGGATTCGGGATTTCAAAATATAGAATCCCGGGATCCCGGGATATTCCAGGATTTTTTTTCGGGATCCCGAAATTTTCAAGATTCTTTAAATATTTTATGTGATAACAATCTACAGCGCCAAAAAATTGCTGTAAATTAAGCCAAATTAGTTTGATTCAATTTTATTAACAAAAGAACATAAGAGCATTTCAAATTCATTTCAAATTGCTATCACATTTAACGAACACTTAGTCCAACTGAACAACATGAAGAAAAGAAAAGCAAAAAATTATGATAAAAATAAATTAAAAAGCAATTTCATATCGCTATCTTACTCAGCAAAAAATGTTAAGAATATTGATTAGACTAGGAATATTTCCGTACTCTTGTGTCAATTCTTTGGTACTTCATCGTTTTCAGTAACTTCTTAAAAATATCAAGGCATCCAAATTTTTATCAGATAAACGAGAGCTTGTCATATTGTTGACGGACTTTTTATAATTGCTTTTTATTTTATGTGGGAAGAATTCCATTTCACATGAACTCATTGTTCAAAGGAGGACCTTATCGTCTACTTCGATTTTTGATGAAATTGCGCTTTTATAATATACATCATGTACACAGAAAAAAAAGTGTCTCTTAAATTTAAGCAGATTTTTACAATAATTTATTACAAGAATTTTCCAGAATTTTAGTTCATTTTTCGTATCTTCAACGAAAATTAACTACTCGAAATTTTACAAATTTTAAGTAGCAATCGTTTAGTTCAGGCCTACAAAATACGATGGAAATATTCTTAAGAATTTTCAAAACCGAAGGAGTACTACCAAAATGGTATCAACAAATTGGAAGGTCGTTATAATCGTTGTATCGCTCTTGAAGGGAACTATGTTGAATAATAAAAACGAATTTTGACAAAAAAATGTGTTTTTTTTGTTAGACCGGGGACTTATCAGCCAACCTGTTATGGTTAACATGGTCATGATTTGGCGCCAATGATTTTCTTCTTTACTTTTAGTTAATTTTTTCTTCTATGAGATTATGTAATTTCGTGAACTGCAATTAAAAAGTACAACAGGGCATTAAAATTTCCTGGTTTTAACAACGCTTTGTGGAAATCTCAAAATGTGGAACAAAATTTAGTTCAATTTTCGTGCGAGGTAGTTCATTCTTCCTATAATACAGTTCACTTTTTTTCGGTGTATAAAACTACTTATGCAATGTAAAATATTTTGTAAATAATAAGTACAATTTACTATAAAGAGTTTTTGTATGAGAAAATTGATAACTTGAAAATTGATAACAAGAAGTTTTTTTGCTAATTTTAAGTTAAACGTTTCATCGTTCTTGTACTGATATGCATTTAAGAGTATTGTTTTTAGAGTAAATTGTGGACAGATGCGATGAACTAATGCATAGTACAGAGATCTTCCTCGGCAAAGTGGAATGTGTTTAATGTAAAGATGATATTACTTGAATTTTGTTAGAAAGTGAGAGCATGCAATGCAATAATCAGAAATGGTAGCGAGTGATGGGGATGTTGTGTATATCTGAGCGTGGGTTGTTTTTATTTTTGTTCTTTCAGTGGTTTGTGTGTGTGTTTGTTATTTGTCTGGATGAGGTGTTGTTTTCAATGAAGGCACATGTGTTTTTGTTGTTGAAGGAATGTTTTGCTTTTGCTTGGTTTTGTTTGGCATGCTTCAGTTGTATAGTTGGCGTTGGCGTGGGCTGCTGCATCTTTTTAGCAGATAAGTAACAAGGGAATATAAAGGTAGGAATATTTTGGTTTTTTGAGACATATATTGGTGTTTCTTTATTAAACTTTTTAAATGAAAGTTATTAATATTTTAGCGATGAGATGTACGATGGCGAAATTATGATCGGTAGCTTAGAAAAAAAGTTATTAAGAATATTCAATATTTGGGAAAAAATGCTGAAATGGAAAGTATATTGTAATTGTTTTATCTAATTTAATTTTTATAATTCAATGTAAAAAATAAATATTCACTTTCAGAGTAACTCCAGATGAATTTGGAAATTTTCTTGTTACAGCTCAGCGTATAGTTTAATCATAAATTGGTAAGTATTCTTTTTAAAATGTGGTTTTCTTTAAAAGGAATATTTATTAATAGTTGCTAATTTTTTATTTTAAACCAGTTTAATGTTTTTCTTTGTTGTAAAAAAAATATTTAATTTCATATTTCCCAGATGGATTCGGGCAATTTGTTATATTTCTCCTCAGCGTATAATTTAAAGGTGGGTATTAAGTTCGAGTTTAGCCGCTAAAACGCCATTCTTTCACGATTAATTTTCTTTAATAATCCATTTTAAGGAATACAAACTTTGTGAAAATTTGCTTTGGGCTTTTCCCCATCAAGTTATAATAAAATTTGCAACAAATATGTATAATTTCATGCATTTTTCTTACTGATTTAGTTTTCACTTTAGCGATTTTAGCGGCTAAACTCGAACTTAATACTCACCTTAATAGAGAAAATTGGCTTTCTTTTTAATACATTTTTTAGTATTACTTTAATCAAATATTTTTGGAAACCAATTTAATATTTTTAATGTAAAAAACAAATATTTAATTTCAGAATAACAATGTAGAAACATTTTTATGAATGGACAAGCTTTCTTTAAAATTATTTATTATTATTATTTCTTTAATTCGATTTTTTGGAAACCAATTTAATGTTTTTATTTAATGTAAAAAATAAATATATAATTTCAGAGTAACCCCAACTGAATTTGGATAACTTTTTATATTTCCCCTCAGCGTACAATTTAATAGAGAATTGTTAAGTTTTATATTAAAATTTGATAAAATGATAAAATGCCCCTATATATGGTAAATTACAAGCTAATATAAAGAGCTAAAAAATTATATTTTATTATATGTTAATTTTTAGCAATTTTCAATATTCCTTCCATTTTTTCAGCAAGATATGTGAAAAATATACTTACGATGAATAAAAAACTAAGTATAAGTCAAAATGTCCAAACAGCGTGGCCGTAATTGTTTTTCACAAAAACCATTGTATTAAGAACTTCCATCATAAGTTTTTATAATAAAATACTTTTGCTTAAAGAAAGTTTACTTTTAATGTATGAAAATTTTCGTAATATCTAATTATACAATTATTTTTCGAGCTTTATGGACAGATATAGATTAAGGAACATGGTTAATAGAGCCATTGAAAAGAAAACGCCAGATACCAATCTATACACGCCTGGACTGTACATGTTTCGGTTCGGGCGAATGAACCTTTCCACAGCCTTTAGTATAGATCTGGCTGGGAGAGATAACTCAATTTTGGGCCCTTTATGCTAACTCCTTATGGAGAAAACATTTGGGAAATTTCCTCTTACAAATTGAATCATCTTTTCTCCCATTGTACATCATCTTTTCATATAACTTACGAGTCCCTTAATCTTATTTTTATTTCGTTTTGTTACATAGTAATGCAACAACACGAAATTTATTTTTAGAAAGCTAATTTGTTAGAATTCACCTAAGTGGTGAACAGTCGTAATAGTATAACGGTTTGTTGTTCATTTACTGCAGTTTATTTCATTTTGCAATAGAAATGGGTTCACTGTTTTTTCAGTGTATAATAAATTCTTACTCAAGGTGTACCATACATTTTTATTAACTCAATTTTGCGGGTATGAAATCTAAGGGCCATTTGCACTGAATGGAGACTCCAATTTATTAATAAATAATGCTAAAAAGTCACATTTTTTTAAAATTGGAAAACATTTAACAAATTGGAATTACTTTTTCGGGATCCCGAAAAATCCCGGGATTCAAAATAAAAAATCCCGGTATTCGGGATTAATCCCGCGATTCTCGGGACGGGATTTATCCCGCATGACAGCCCTAGTCCATACAGGGTATATTTTAGACAAAAAGGACACATTAAATACATATATAATTTAGTTATGTACCGGTACACATGGGCGAGTCTATAAATAATTACGAACTGATACGAATTTTTGCGCGATAATTAGAGAGCCATAAGTGCAATATGTGGTCGGTTTATATGGGGGCTAAGATTCGGCTTCTTTAAACTACAGACATTTTTTAGTGACCAATCTGGATTTATATCTAGGATCAATAAAATTAAATGGGATACAGATCTCATTTATCACATTTCCATTTCATTCGCGGTATTCTAATAAAGTTATTCACGTACAAACAAATACCATTTTAAAAATCCAAATTATAACAAAAAATGTCTTCTTAATTTCGAAAAATCGCTTTAAACCAAAGATGCTAAATCCTCAAAATAATTCGTAGCCTATATTTGAAAAGTTTTTATCTAAAATATAACGATTCAATATTTCAGTTAATTTAAGAACGATTTCTTGAAGTCGAAAATATGCTTCTTTAATTTAATTTGTGTCCTTAATTTAATGAAAATTTTTTTGAAACAAAGATTATAAACATTCTTTTAATTAAAATTTCATTAGTTTAAAGAAATGTGTCCTTAATATTTTGTAAATTGCGCATTTTAAAATTTAGGTTTCGTAATCTTTAATACCACGAAAATATTTTTTCAGTGTATAACTATAGACCGATATGGGTCAATTTTGTCATCGTTGGTCATGGCCATATATTAACACAACGTACCAAATTTTAACCGAATCGGATGAAATTTGCTCCTCCAAGGGTTCCGCAAGCCAAATCTGGGGGTCAGTTTATGTGGGTCTATAAGTGGTCCGATATGGCCCATTTGTAGTACCATCCGATATGGCCCATTTGTAGTACCATCCGACCTACATCAATAACAACTATTTGTGCCATTTTTCAAATTGATAGCTTGTTTCGTTCTGAAGTTAGCGTGATTTCAAAAGACGTACGGGCTTTGCTAGACCGTCTCAGAATTTGACGACGACCCAAAAGTGAAGAAAAAAGTTGTACACCAATATGAGATATATTGTGAAACTATATTCAAAATATGAAGTAAATATATATATTTATTTTATCTTAAATTGAGATCCGAGCTTTAATTTAAGTTATAATAAATATATCGATGCCCTCATTCCAGAGTACGCTAAGTCGACTCAGCATGTTTTGATGGAGTTCGCTGTTTTTTATTGGGATTGATGTGAATTGCATCCTGTCAAAAGTTCGAATTTATTGGACATTTCTATCAAAAGTTATGGTTAATATTGTACTTAGCCTGTGACTAATGTTTTAAAAAATGTCCAATCCAAAAAGAGCACAAAACTTTGTTCTGTCTAAAGTGGTCTAAGTTATTTTTAGCCATGTTGTATTATAACTATTTTGAGTTCGTACATACTAAAAGAAAAACTATAAAAAATTGATTTTTAGACCGAAAATAAGGGAATTTCTATCTTATACGGGTTTTGAGAAATTTCAAAAAACAAAACTTTGAACTTGTTTCCTATAAAATTCACTTTTTAGACTTAGCGCGCTTTGGAATGTAGACATCGATATATGTACTTCATATTTTTCATATCCTTCCAATTAATTTCAAATTGGTGTACACCTTTTTCTGTTGATCACTGTATATACTTTATGTGGTCTTAGAGCAATATTTCGATGTGTTACAAAAGGAATGACAAAGTATACAATTGAATTTACCCTCTAAATTCCCCCCTAATATACAAATATGTGTGTGCAGATCTGGCTTTTTGTTTAAGTCGGTTAGGGAGAGAGGAAATTAATTTAGCTTTAAACGTTTTTCTGGATTTTTCATGAGTTTTTTTAGCGAACCCACGACGTATGCAAGGCTGGCATGCTAAACATTGCACCACGGTGGCTAACCCTTTCTGCCAGAATAAGGTTTTCCACATATTTCCAATAATTCCCTCCGCAATTCTCGTGAGTCTGGAGAACTCCGACAAGAGAGCTCATATTTTTTTTTTAATTACGATCAGTCTTGAATTCTCAATATTCTCTTGGTAATTGAATCAATTAAAATTTTTATTGAATAGAGTAATTTGTTAATTAATGCCGGGGATTGATTTTGTCATTTCTGTCATTGAAGCAATTGTAATTAGTTTGGTGATAAAAGCAAAACAAAACAACATTGCATAGAGCAATAAATACCCTTTGACAAGGACATGTTCTTAGCGATTGCTGCCTGTCCATAATGAACATCCGATTATTGAGGTAATCAATTTGTGTTTCTCTGTATATACACGGTTGAAAAAGACTGTTTTTCATATGTTTGGCTATAAACATTATATGTTTGGAACACAAATTTTTAAACACAATATTTTTGAGTGCAAGCATATAATGTTCATAAACTAGCATAAAATGTTTGGGACATATATGTTAATATGTTAGAACATATTATGTTTGGGACATAAAATGTTTGTAAATATAATATGCTTGGATGCAAACATATATTAATTTAGAAATAGCCTATAAACATATATGTGTTTAGTAGCTTGGAGCGCTATTTAACAGGGAGCGATATTGAATTAAGTTGGTGGTTGTTGCTTGTTATTACAAAATTAACATTTTATTTTTCCTTGGGCAATTGATCAGCTACTTCTTTGATCCTTACAAACTGTGTGGTCCGCTGTTCGAATCCCCGTCCGGCAAAAGGTAAAATTAAAATAAAAAAAATCATAAAATTGAATAATTTCTTCTACAATGTTTGTATTACAGAAAAAGGAGCTAAGAACTAAAAAATCTCGTGGAAGTGAGAAAGATGTCGGGGAATATACAATTGGACAGAAACAAAATTTTGAGCATTCAGGTCGAAAACCTATGTTGTTAGCACCTATATTACCTGTTTATTTTCATAATTCATTATGATTGTAAATATATAAATAAATAAATAAAATTTTGAGCACAATATTGTTTGGGAGATTTTTTTAAGCATATAATATTTTTGGGTGCAAAAAGCTTCCAAACATATTATATGTTCACATAATAACATATTGTTTTTTGGAAGACAACATTATTGAATTTGGATGCAAAAATACAAAATGTTTGGAAGTTAGACTACCCAAACATATATTGTTTAGACCAATATGCTTTCAAACATTTTATATATTGGAAGAGATCAAACATATAAATGTTTGGGCAATACCCAAAAATGTATATGCTTGAAGCAAAATATGTTTGGGAGTATATGTTACAGAAGCGATTTTTAGTGAGCGTGTAGATTTTTTTTATTTTTTTTAGATTTTATTTTGTTTCTACATTATTTAACAATTCAAAATTTCTCAATATACAGTTGGGGTTAAATTATAACAAAATCTTTAGCATCTTAATGACAATAACATTAAAGTTGTCTCTCAAATACCCTACACTGTTAGAAAAATATGTTTTTCATATGTTCCGATATAAACAAAATGTGTTTCGGACACAATATTTAAACACAATATATTTAAGTGCAAACATGTAATGTTCCTACACTAACACTAAATGTTTGGGACATCTATATTAATATGTTGGAATATATTATGTTTGGGGCATGAATGTTTCATAAAAATCATATGTGTGAATGCAAACATATATAAATTTACAAATTTCAACTAAACATACATATGTTGTTATATTTTATTCAAAGCGACAGAGAGAGAGAGAGAGTATAGAGAAAGAAATAGAGATGGAAACCGGAAGAGTTGACGAAAGATATCAACATAACACAGCGAAAGAATCAAAAGAGAACAATTTCTGTGAAACCGCTTGTATGTTGTTTCGGAAAACTGTTTTATGATAAGGCCAAAAATTTGATATGCTTAAGTCTAAATATTATTTAATTTGAATAAAGAGAATAGACATTCGGAACCAAGAGAATATACATTTGAAAAACAAACAGCATATGTTTTCGCCTTGAGAGCAGCATTTTATGTATGTGTGGACATGTGTTTTGTTTATCATTTTGGCATTATGGGCACAATTTTTTTCTTGGTTCGTTAAAAGAAATCAGGGGTCTTCATAAAAATAACGAAAGGGCACTATACTCTTTTTAGAGTTGGGACAGTAAAATGAAATAAGGAGGAAGTAGTGAAAAATTACACAGTAAAATTTATAAAAGTAAAGTTTAGTTCCTCTTTATTAATAAGTAGTCCACGAGGAGTTGACGGACACCTTCAAATATAAAAAAATGGTCCTCGGTTCGATTCTCCGTGCAGGCGAAAGGTAAAATTTAAAAAAATTATAAAAGTGAATAATTTCTTCAACATTATTTGTATTACAGAAAATTACGAGTATGTTAGGCAATGAGCACAATCGTCTTTGGGAAAAATTCTTCCAAGCATATGACATTTTTGGGCTCAAAATGCTTCCAAACATATAATATGTTCACATAAAACAAACATATTAATGTTTCGGTAGTATCCAATAATATATGTGCTTCCTGCAAAATATGTTTGGAACATATGTTAAAGAAGCGATTTTTTTTGAGGGTGTAGTTTGCTATTTTGCTGTTAAATAATCTAGTCTATATATTTGATTTATATTACACTATTAAAATTCCTCTCCGATTATATGTGTTCTATACATAAGAGCACTACGCACATAGTTATACAACCTCTCCCATCCATTACCAAAATTACCATTTAGAATAGTTTTTAACTCATTTTCATTAAAATATGTACCGCCCAAATACCTCACCCTGAATTCTCGTAACATTGGGCATTTGGCTATGAAATGTTGCAAATCTTCAACTTCTCTTTTGTTGCAGATGGTACATTCGTGTCCTTCAACTCCAAATTTGTTTCCATTCAACTGAAGTACATCAGCCCTTGTTTTCATTATGATTGAAATTTTTCCATTGTATTGTATATAGCAATCAAAGACTTTTCATTAAGTTGCTTTAATTTTAAACCAATAATATTAATTGGAATTTCCTTTTTTATTGAAATCCTCATGAAGAAATCATTTGTACCAAAATAATTTTCCATCTCTGATTCGCTGATTTCTCCGCCCCGAGATGAGATGTCGACAATAAATGGGTACAGCATTTAAGAATTTCTTCATTGGACTTATTTCAAAGGATGAATATGAATACGAAGCAATGTACGAACATACACATCATGTGTATGTGTGTGTGTTTGTTGTAAAGTGTTTGGTGCACTTGTTGAAAGTTGGTTGCAAATATATGCCCCTGAATGAATGCAGATCTCACTCCTCAACCAACCTGATTACGGATGTCGAATGGGGTGTGGAAACAATCTGGGGTTTACATCTACAATCAACGCAATTTAATGTTAATTTTTAAATTTCGAGATGGCTTGATACGAGTGCCTCAAGTACTCGGCACGAGGCACACAGTGTTTGCTTTGCCTTGCTGTCTCTGTCATCATCCTGAAGACAATATCATGGCATTAAATCCATACTCATTCTTGTTTGTTTTCGATTCCATTTGCAGATGCCTCCAATTACTTTGACACCCAGGGACCGAACTTCTCACATGAGCCACCAAGTCGCATTGAGTTCACCAACACTGCGGGCAACATTGCAGATTGCATAGCACATGGTAACCCACCACCCAATGTCGAGTGGTTAGACAAGGAAAACAATCCTATCACTTCCATCTCAAAGGTAAGACAATTCCCATAATCATCATCAACGTAACCATAAGCATCACCACCTCCACTTGAGGCTACATCGATGCAGCTAAACTACGTTTCATATCATCATCATCATCATCACCCATCAGGTATTACACCAACACAGAAGGGGGCCATTAACTCGAAAGTAATTTTGTAGTTTGAATTTAAAACATTGCCGTGTGCGTTTCATGTACGGATGACAGGAGATAAGGAGCAATATGTGGGTGCTGGGTATTTATTGCACAACAAATTACCATTTACTCATCCCCCACTACCACAGATGTGAACAGGCCCATACAAGATGGCGGCGAAACCATTACTACGTCGCCAGTGTCTTTGAGAGACAATCAACGATATTCCTCAAAGGAATCCAATTTCAATGTTTCCATTCGAAGTTCCTCCAACGAGACAACCATTAGGAATCTAGGATTGAATTATTTCATGAGCATTAATGGTAGCTTACTGTGTGGTGTCCTTTTCCGAAAATTGAAAAGATCCTTGGTGACAAATGGTGATAAAAATCGAACGCCCTTATCTACCATATCTCTCGAAAGGCGAAAATGTCTTTTATTGTGCTATTAAATATCGATTGAATATTTATTTGTTTGTTATTGGGTGTGGTAAAGAGAAATCTACTATTATTCCAATAGAGGGCGTTATTTGTCTGTACCTTGCATTAATAAGTCCCTTTGGGTTTCCTTGGAAGGTGTGAAAAAACTTACATTTCGTCTTTTATCGAAAAGTGTTTCTGAGATTTTTGTGATTGGTTGTGTGAGCTTGCGTCAGAAAAAACTCTAGCAGTGTTGCCAATATTTTTTGACTCTTTTCCCCAATTTAAATCAAAATTCCTCACAAAAAAAAAACCAATAAATTATTGACAAGACAAAACCAAATAAAGGAATAGACTCTGTTGTAGAAAATCAGTAACGATTTACAATTTCGATTTTACGATTTCGTATTTATGAATCAAAATTGACTTCCAAATACTCAAGTAATAAAATTGCATGGTATATCAATATGAAGGTTAACCATCTTCACCATTTCTACATATATGGGATATATTGCGCAAATCAGTGGGTACATTGATGAGGAAGCAGCATTTAGGATCGAGTCCTCACGAAATGATTTCACAATTGTAGAAAATTGTCTTAACCAAGCTGAGTAAAATTATAAATTAAAGCTTGAGCCTGCAGATTAACGCCCATATGCAAAACAATTTATTGACAGTTTATCGAATGAATTTATATGACAAAAGCAGGCTTGAAGTATTCTGTAACTTTATTGCATATGGGGGTAAATATCTATAGTCTCATTAGTGATTGATCCGTATGCATAGAAGAGTCTATATAAACCGATTTTTGGTTCATATAAGTCTATAATTATATATGGGGCGTATATATAATTATGGAAGCAAAGGTCGTTTCTCATTTGCTTTTCGCTGTAAGGAAGTTTATTTGGAAGAAAAGTATATAGTTTTTATGATAAACGTTTATTCTTTTCCAGGATGTAAAAACAATTTCATAAAGACTAACTCAAACAAGTAAGGAAAGCCTAAAGTCGGGCGGGGCCGACTATATTATACCCTGCACCACTTTGTAGATCTAAATTTTCGATACCATATCACATCCGTCAAATGTGGTAGGTGCTATATATAAAGGTTTGTCCCAAATACATACATTTAAATGTCACTCGATTTTGACAGAATTTGATAGACTTTTACAAAATCTATAGACTCAAAATTTAAGTTGGCTAATGCACTAGGGTGGAACACAATTTTAGTAAAAAAATCTGAAGCAATTTTAAGAAAACTTCACAAAATTTTATTTATGATTTATCGCTCGATATATATGTATTAGAAGTTTAGGAAAATTAGAGTCATTTTTACAACTTTTCGACTAAGCAGTGGCGATTTAAAAAGGAAAATGTTGGTATATTGACAATTTTTGTCGAAATCAGAAAAACATATATATGGGAGCTATATCTAAATCTGAACAGATTTCAATCAAATTTGGCACACATGACTATATTACTAAATGTACGCCTAGTGCAAAATTCCAACCAAATTGGGTCAAAACTCTGGCTTCTGGGGCCATATAAGTCCATATCGGGCAAAAAATATATATGGAAGCTATATCTAAATCTGAACCGATTTCAATCAAATTTGCCACACATGACTATACTACCAATTGTACTCCTTGTGCAAAATTTCAAGCTAATCGGCACAAAACTCTGGCTTCTGGGTCCATATAAGTGCATATCGGGCGAAAGATATATATGGGAGCTATATCTAAATCTAAATCGATTTCAACCAAATTTGGCACGCATAGCTACAATACTAAATCTACTCCCTGTGCAAAATTTCAACCAAATTGGGCCAAAACTCTGGCTTTTACGACCATATTAGTCCATATCGGGCGAAAGATATATATGGGAGCTATATCTAAATCTGAACCGATTTCAATCAAATTTTGCACACTTGACTATACTACTAATTGTACTCCTAGTGCAAAATTTCAACCAAATTCGGCCAAAAATCTGGCTTCTTGGGCCATATAAGTCCATATCGGACGAAAGATATATATGGGAGCTATATCTAAATCTGAACCGATTTCAATCAAATTTTGCTCACTTGACTATACGACTAAGTGTTATGTTTGTACAAAATTTCAAACAAATCGGTATAAAACTCTGGCTGCTGCGTCCATATTAGTGCATATCGGGCGAAAGATATATATGGGAGCTATATCTAAATCTGAACCTATTTCTTCCAAAATCAATAGGGTTCTATTCTGACCCAAATTAGAAACATGTGCCAAATTTGAAGGCGATTGGACTTAAATTGCGACCTAGACTTTGATCACAAAAATGTGTTCACAGACAGACGGACGGACGGACGGACAGACGGACATGGTTATATCGACTCAGGGACCCACCCTGAGCATTATTGCCAAAGACACCATGTGTCTATCTCGTTTCCTTCTGGGTGTTACAAACATATGCACTAACTTATAATACCCTGTTCCACAGTGTGGCGCAGGGTATAAAAAGAATGTAATCTATTCCAGATGTATTACACTGAATCGATTTCGAAAAATTCCAAAAACCCCCAGCCACCAACCCAAAATGTGGATCCCATCCATCAAAATATTTTGGGAAAAATTCCCAATGCTGGGAACACTGGACACTAGCAAATAGAAAATACGCCACATTCTGCAGTCTACAGCAAAGCAGGTGGCTTAAGATTTGAATTACGTTTAGCGGTCAATCACGCGTTCCGGTAATTTCGGTGCAACGAATGCACCACGCACTGGAAGACTAAATGTCAACACAATCATGGAGATTGTCGCATCCACTCGTCACAGTTTCTATTGCCCAAAAACTAAAAATTGCACCAAAAACCCTTTGAAACCATTTTCGTGTTCAAAAAGTTGTAACAGGTTGGGTGATAAATCCCCGGTCTAACACATAGATGGCGTCGCTAGTATTAAATGCATATTATTCAAATGATTCGTGTCAAAATTTGACGTCTGTAAGTCAATTAGTTTGTGAGATAGAGCGTCTTTTGTGAAGCAACTTTTGTTATTGTGAAAAAAATAGAAAAAAAAGGAATTTCGTGTTTTGATAAAATACTGTTTTCTGAAGGGGAAAAATAAGGTGGAAGCAAAAACTTGGCTTGGTAATGAGTTTCCGGACTCTACCCCAGAAAAATCAACAATAATTGATTGGTACCAAAAACAACAACGTGTTGATGATTCTGAGCGGTGTTTGCAGCTGTTAACTCGTAATACACCCGAGTTTTTCCGTCAATATATAACAATGGATGAAACATGGCTCCATCACTACACTCCTGAGTCCAATCGACAGTCGGCTGAGTGGACAGCGACCGGTGAACCGTCTCCGAAGCGTGGAAAGACTCAAAAGTCCGCTGGCAAAGTAATAGCCTCTGTTTTTTGGGATGCGCATGGAATAATTTTTATCGATTATCTTGAGAAGGGAAAAACCATTAACAGTGACTAGTGAATGGCGTTATTGGAGCGTTTGAAGGTCGAAATCATGGCAAAACGGCCCCAGGTGAAGAAGAGAAAAGTGTTGTTCCACCAAGACAACGCATCGTGCCACAAGTCATTGATAACGATGTCAAAAATTCATGAATTGGGCTTCGAATTGCTTCCCCACCCACCGAAAGGTACATTTGTGACGCACGGTGAAACAAATCAATCAATTACAAGGCTGACTGTCTTTCCAACGGTATCTAGCGTAGCATGTTCGAATTTATACAACACGAGTTAGAAATAAATAGCGCCATCTTTTGGGAAAATAACGAATTGCATCTTGAATTTATATCATAATGGGTCAGGGATTTTTAACAATCGTCAATATATCGACATTGTGCCAATATATTAGTTTAGGTTAGGTTAGGTGGCAGCCCGATGTATCAAGCTCACTTAGACTATTCAGTCCATTGTGATACCACATTGGTGAACTTCTCTCTTATCACTGAATGCTGCCCGATTCCATGTTAAGCTCAATGACAAGGGACCTCCTTTTTATAGCCGAGTCCGAACGGCGTTCCACATTGCAGTGAAACCACTTAGAGAAGCTTTGAAACCCTCAGAAATGTCACCAGCATTACTGAGGTGGGATAATCCACCGCTGAAAAACTTTTTGGTGTTCGGTCGAAACAGGAATCGAACCCACGACCTTGTGAATGCAAGGCGGACATGCTAACCATTGCACCACGGTGGCTCCCGTGCCAATATATTACAATCACCCGTAAATGAAAGTAAAATTCCTGCACGCAGAGAAGGAATATGATCACCTCAAACATGTTTCAAGAGCAAAATGTTATTTTTGTATGGTGACCATGTAACATGTTTGTCACTAAAATGTTATTTTCTCGCCAAATATAACCTGCTTGTCGAAATCAGATACATGATTTCCGAGAAAATAACATGGTTGCGAAAACCATGTTCATGGTCACCACCCAAAAATAACATTTTGCTCTTAAAACATGTTTGAGGTGATCATATTCGTCCTCTGGGTGTGTTATTATTATTGTTGTTGATGTCAAATTTGAAAATTTAGAATTCTGTATATCAACAATGCTTTGATATAGTATTTGCAAAATCCTTTTTTTCGATTTTCTAAAAAAGGATGGGGAAACGTGAAATTGACAAATCCAGGAACTATGTTAGCGATGAAAATGACAAATCATCCTTAAAAATATACACAGAAAAAGTACATTATTAAACTAATGCTAAAATTAACTTACGTTCATGGCAAACAATTTATTTTATTTGAGTTTATTTTCAAGAATTTTTCCCCAATGGAGTTTTCTTTATTTCAAGCATTTATCAAAAAAAAAAAAAAATAATGAAAAGGAAAAACTTCGGAAATAATAATTCCTTCTTCCTATAACACAGTTCACTTTTTTCTTTGTATAAAATTTAGATTTCCTTCAGAAAGAGAGTGGTAGTTTCTGAGGTACCGCAATCGCAATTTGAACACCTTTATGTATATACTTACAAAATGAGGGCTTTTAAAGCTTGTCCAAAAGAACTTCGTAGGCTGTGAAAAGAAATTGATAGGAAATCTCTGTATGTGCATAAAACGCAATGTTTAGAAATGGACCAAATTCTTGAAGGCTAACAAAAATTTTAATTTTGACTCCAATTATAATACCGAAACATCGAAGAAGTGAAATCGCATTGATATTTTTGCACTATTCAAATAATGAAATATAATTTCTCCCTGTTTTTAAGGTACGACACATCCTAGCCAATGGGTCACTGTACTTTCCGCCCTTCGAAGCAGACGAATTCCGTCAAGATGTTCACTGGTCAATATACCGGTGTGTTGCCACAAATGCAGTAGGATCGATTGTTTCTCGTGATGTCATTGTTAAGGCTGGTAAGTATTCGACTATGTATCCTTAGATCCTTATCGGAGTGTCCCTTTTCTCTCGGCCCAGTTGTAAATCAGCGATACGAACCAGAGGTACAAAATCCAGGCGGATTCATTGGCAGCAATGTCTTAATAAAATGTAATATACCATCATTTGTGAAGGAGTATGTGACGGTAACGTCCTGGCTGCAAGAGCCCAACTTTAACATCTATCCCTCACTCGAGGGAGGTAAGTCGTGCACTCGGCCATGTCATCAAATGTGATGTTACCCAAAAGGCAAACACATCACATTTTATGGGCTGCACTTGAATGACCTTAAATTAATAGAAATCCCCATTTGTCCCACTTTATAATCCACAAAAGATGGCAAAAATCATATGCTTCCAACCGGGGAGCTGCTGGTCTATAACATTACACGCACGGATGCACTTAAAATTTATCGCTGCCGTACACATCACAAATTGACGCAAGATTCGGTTGTGAGCAGCAATGTTGGCAAAATTCAATTGACCGGTAAGATATTTGACGTTGTTTTTGTTGTTGTTGGTTTTTTGTTTCCTCCAGCCATGCCTGAAATCCTCGGCCGTCTTGCCTGGTTCGAACAGAGGCAGGCAAACGTTTCAAAGGACATCGGCATAAGGCTGAAATTCTCGCACGTAATTACATTCTAAAGCTTTCATTTATATACATACTCATATATTTGTATGTGTGTGTTTTTTGTGTTTCTCTCTTCTCTTTCGGTTGCCTACAATGCTGTTTTTATACAAAGAAATGCGGGAACTGGTGCCCCCGATAATGAACGAAAAAGTTGTCAGCATCACAGCTAGGATGGGCGATCCTGTGGTGGTTCCATGTGTAGCATATGCAAATCCAAAGCCTGTATATCGGTGAGTATCGTTTACTTAACCTCCACCTCCCGTCCCTCCCGTCCTTCTTGTTGTTCTTGTAGTTATTGCAGTGTCATTCGTTCATTTTATATCAGTTCCGAGGAGTTTTTGTTTGCCTGGTCTCGAACCTTTAAATCGCTTCCGCTGGCTGTGCAATGTTTATTAATGGGACAGCAGTGTGTTCTTAAATGCCAGGGCAAATGGAATAACGGCCTCACAGGAAAATTACATTCATCCAATACACACACACATGGAAGATGGAATGTTGCCTTTAGGTTGCTGTACACACACCACTAACCAAACAAACACAACAACAGCAACAACACATGCATGTGTACACATGTGTGGGTATAAAGGCATGTGAGCTTTCTGTGTTGGATTTCATTTTGTTTTTTTTTTTTTTTTTTTTTTTGGATGGGATCAACTTTAGATATGGATCAGGCTGGGATACAATCTGTCAATTCAATTTTCAATATCGTTTACAGAATATCTTGAGAGTTGTTACATTTTCCCCCATCCTTTCCTGTGTGAAATTGCCATCAGGCATACTCTTCCATTTGTGTCATCCATTGCCATCGCATCCTTTGGACAACGCACAAAGAAATACCAAAAAAAGAAACAGAAAATTGATGGAGATAAAGTAAACCTTCGATCCAATTACCTCATGCATATCTCGCACACGAATGCTATTACCCAAATTTTATGGAAAAACTTAACTCAGTTCAATTCAATGGCTCCAAGTTGACCAAATTATCTGGAGGAGATATTAAAAGAAAACGAATGCATGATATCACCTTTAACATGTATACTTGTAGACTTTCGAATAAAGGAAAATAAAACAAGTATATATGGCCGAAACTTTCGGCCAGGACGAATCTTACACCCTCAAAAAAAATCGCTTCTCTAACATATGTTCCAAACATATTTTGCAGGAAGCACATATATTATTCGATACTGCCGAAACATTAATATGTTTGTTTTATGTGAACATATTATATGTTTGGAAGCATTTTGAGCCCAAAAACTGTATATGCTTGGAAGAATTTTCCCCAAAGATGATTGTGCTCATTCCCTCACATAATTTTCACTTCCACGATATTTTTTAGTTCTTGGCACAATTTTATAAATTTTTTAAATTTTACCTTTCGCCTAGACGGAGAATCGAACCGAGGAGCATACAGTTTGTAAGCCAACACACTATCCACTGGGCTACGTAGCTGTTATAGTCACCAGTAGACAATTATCGTTATAAGTTACATTTATATAGCATAGTTTGCAGCGCCCACGAGCCCATGCAAACATAACATTATTTAACATAAACATACATTTGTTTGCCACGTGGTGCAGTGGTTAGCATGTCTGCTTTGCATGCAAAGGGTCGTGGGTTCAATCCCTGCTCCGACCGAACATTTTTTTTAATTTACACATTTATATTTATACTAAATTAACTTTTTATAATGAAACTTGATATAAACGACATGGACTGAGCTTTTGGATAAAATATTATTTTTTATTGCAAAAATAACAATTTTGTAACAGAAAACTGTTTTTGGTATAAAAGTTTGAAATTTTGGAAGGAAATCAAAAACTCTAACAAAAGAAGAACGTGGAGTCGAGTTTAAACATACATAAATAATTTCGTAATATACACATAAATTTATTTAAGCGTGAATAGTTTTTTACTAGCATTTAACACCATTTTAAATGCACTTAAAACTGATCGTGTTTTGCACTTAATTTCATTTTTACCTTTAAGGCCGATATTAAGTTGGCATTATCGCTCTAAAATGACCCTGTTTTGCCTTTTACTTTTCTTTAATAATTCTTTTTAAAGAAAATAAACTTTTTCAAATGTATTAGATGCAAAACTCGAACTTAATGTCCGCTTTTATATTTGAAGGTGTCCGTCAACTCCTCTTGGACTACTTATTCATAAAGAGGTACTAAACTTTGTTTTTATACATTTTACTTTAATTTTTTAATTAATTTTTCATTTAATTTTTTAATTAATTTCCTTTTTTCATTTTTCTGTCCCAACTCTAAAAAGAGTATAGTGCCCTTTCGTTATTTTTTATGAAGATCCCTTTGTAATTTTTGTATATTTTCCACCGTTTTTTTAAATTTCCTTTGCCTGAATATTTTGACTTACTCCTCGTACGTTTCGATTTCTTTTAACGAACAAAACACATGTCCAAACTTACATCAAATGCTGCTCTCAAGGCGAAAACACATGCTGTTTTTCTCTTTACTCAGAATACTAATTCTAATATTCAAATTAAATAATATTTAGACTTAAGCATATCATAAAACAGTTTTCCGAAACAACATACAAGCGGTTTCACAGAAATTGCTCTCTTTTGATTCTCTCGCTGTGTTATGTTGATATCTTTCGTCAACCCTCCCGATTTTTTTCTCTATACTCTCTCTCTCTCTCTCTCTCTCTGTCGATCTCTGAATAACATATCACAACATATATATGTTTACTCGAAATTTGTAAATTTATATATGTTTACATTCACACATATTATTTTTATGAAACATTCATGCCCCAAACATAATATATTGTAACATATTAACATATGTGTCCCAAACATTTAGTGTTAGTTTAGGAACATTATATGTTTGCACTTAAATATATTGTGTTTAAAAATTGTTCCCGAAACACATTTTGTTTATATCGGAAATATGAAAAACATATTTTTCTAACAGTGTATGTACCCACCACCAAGGATTACGTACAAAGTTCTATTGGAGACAGTCATCCACTATCTTGGGATTGTGGTTGTTGTTGTAACCGTTTTTAATGTGGTTTCATCCATTTTGTTCTATGCTTTGGACCTTTAGCTGGTGTCCAAAGTGATCTGGAGAGTCGGGTAGGTTTAGCTGGACAAGCGAAAAGGTGGTCAGTGTTATGTGGCCATTGGTTACAGATGGGAAACACGTCAGCTACGCTGCTATCAATCCGGTGCTTCTCACCGGGACTCCGAGAACAGGATTAACCTTGTAGCTTCTCACCGCTTCAGCTACATTTTCCGCATGAGTCCTGTTCCGACGTGTCCGTTATGTCTGAGGCTCTTTCTTGTAACGCTGGATCTCGC
Organism: Haematobia irritans; assembly: GCF_050003625.1. NCBI lineage: Eukaryota > Metazoa > Arthropoda > Insecta > Diptera > Muscidae > Haematobia > Haematobia irritans. The sequence continues at coordinate 86,981,319 of NC_134398.1, forward strand.
GATCTAAAAGGTGAAGATCAACTCTTATCTTCTTGGGTGATGGTTGCCTATCAACAAGATGGTTATATGGATGGCTATTGCGATAGCAACCGAAGAGGCTCTGCTTTGACAACATGTAATTGTGTGTACGCACTGGGATGATGTTGGTTCGCGCATAAAGGTGATCCAGGTGTGTACTGCGGAGATATCCTGTCGCAATTGGAAGGGTAGCGTTCTGACAGGAATCCATGTTACTCCACTGCGAGTCACTTGTTTGTGGTGTCCACACTGGCTCTGCATAGTTTACCAATGACCGGCCAATTGACTTACATGTAGTCAACAAGCGACTTGAAGACCTTGTTTTTACCGCGGAGCTTATCGCAAATTGCGGTGGGACTTTGGTTATGGTTGCCGGTGACGAGTTATATATTTCTTAATATTAGGGCTGTTTTCTTTTAGCACTGGATGCAATATTTGTGTAGGCTATCCAGAACATCTATCCAGAAAATTCTATCCACAAAATTACGTCAGCGCAAGTGACGCTTCTTCGATTCACAATAGCACTTTATTGTGACTAATTTATCGAAAAACAACAAATTCAAAGTGGTACAGTGTCATAAATAATCACAGCAGTATTTATTACTAACCCAGCAAAAAAAGCATCGCCAAGAAGGTGGTGAAAATGTTCTTTTTGGATCCGGAAGTGGTGCAAAATTGGGCGCAGAAGCGATGATTTTAACATGGGCGGATGTCTTATGACAAGCCCATGTAGATGACAGTGTTGCATATTTTTGGAGATGTCCTGGATAAACGAGTACTCTGCTTTCTTTTAGTCCTTCACGGCTTAGGGTGTCCAGTGAAAACAAAAAAAAAACAGCCCTAATTATTGTCTTCTTATTTGTATGTTATTCCGTACATGGAGTCTATGTTAGACTAAAAAGACAGAATGCATACTTAAATAAGCCTCTTTAGTTCTTGATCGGTTTATATAGTGGAGACTGCATTAACAATGAACTGACATGGACCAATTTTCTCATGGTAATTGGATTGGATGAAATTTGTTCCTCCATGAGGATTCCGAAGTTAAATCTCGTGTTGGTTTATATGGGATCTATATATAATTAACCTGCGGAAAATAGATCAACCCTAGGACCGCCAGGTCCTCCCTGGCGTGTATGAACCAGTTCCAGTTCTGATCAAAACGTTTGAAAGGGACCGGTCACTTTAACATGGATTTGTCATTGACGGGGTAAATTTACACTTTAGGATACGTCTTGGACTCATTCTAAAGGACACGTCCTGGGACACCTTAGTAGGATTACCCTATAGAAAGGAACAACTTTTCAAATATACCGAACAATAGATTATTCAGATAATTGTATTTCAGAAAACGTATAGATCCAATAAGATTTTATTATCAAGAGAGTATAGAAATCAATAAATTATATACAATTTTAAAACTTACGACAAACTGAAGCACTGGTACCAGTCCTGGGATAGATCCGTTGGTGGCAATATGCACCTATTTCCCGTAGAGTATTTAATGAAATGAAAATCAATTTACCACACTTACCCCCATTTTCATGAAGCTCCGTTAGTGCTACGTTAGCTAACTAATTTTTAAACCGATCTATGGACATATCTGTCATCTTGTCTATACATCCTATATGCCCGTTAGGAGCTTAACTGCTAGAATTTTTTCAGTTAAAGTTAACTGGAGAAAAGATATTTGCAATTTACTTTCTGTTAACTGACAGTTAAAGCCTAACGGAGATACATGAAAATGGCCGTTAATGAATTTTTTTATGGAATTCAATTCAATAGTAATACAATATACTATTTATTTATGTTGATTCTTGTATCTTTAGACGAGTTTACATTTTTCGATTATACATATTGAATTTAATTTAATGAACCAATGAATGAATGTATGTATATAGAAACTTATTATTTCCGAACAAATTATTTTTTTATTTAATTAAAATGTTGTTTGGAATAACTAATTTAATTTTAATTGAAAACGTAAAATTTTCATTGAGAAAGGAATTTATTTTTGTTTTGTTATTTTCGGTTTTGTTCTTTAAGCATTGTTGTTATTTTTATTGCAGCTTAAAACCATACATTGACTAAACTACAAGTGTAGCTTAACCAACAGAGGAAAAGAATATTTGTCAAATTTATTTGGGCAAAGCCCTATAGACTGCAAGATGGTTGGATGGACACACACGCAAAGAAAAAAAAACGTTTGGGAAACGTGTACCGAAAACGTTTTTCTTTTGTTAGAGTTTTTTGAATTGCTTCGAAAATTTTAAACTTTTATCACCAAAAAATTCGTTTGTTATAAAAGTTTTATTTTTTCAATAAAAAATGTTATTTTTGAAACAACAACACAGTCCATTTCGTTTATATCAAACACTGTTCTTTTCTGACTTTAGGTCTTTAATAAGACACATTTTACAGTTCAAAATTTAATATACTACAATCTAATATTGAAAATTTTTTCGGAATATTCCGAACATATCTGGAATATATGTAAAAAAAAAAAACTTTGGTCGGAGCAGGGATCGAACCCACGACCCTTGGCATGCAAGTCGGACGTAGCAACCACTGCTCCACGGTGCCAAACTAAACGTTTGTTTCTGTGAAATAAACTTTGTTTATTCAGTTCGTGGGCGCCGCAAGCTATGCTATATAAATATAACTTATATGGATATTTATCTATTGATGACCATAGCAGGTACATAGCTCAGTGGTTAGTGTGTTGGCTTACAAAGTGCATGGTCGGCGGTTCGATTCTCCGTCCAGGCGAAAGGTAAAAAAATTTTAAAAATTTATAAAATCGTACAATTTCTTCTACATTGTTGGTATTACAGGAAAAGGTGTTAAGAACTAAAAAACCTCGTGGATGTGAGAAAGATGTGAGGGAAAATGCAATTAGCAAGAAAATAATGTTTTGTTTTTTTTTTTTTTTTGAGTTTGTCTTTATGAAATTGTTTTTACATCCTGGAAAAGAATAAACGTTTATCACAAAAAGTATATACTTTTCTTCCAAATACACTTCCTTACAGCGAAAAGCAAATGAGAAACGAACTTTGTTTGTCTAAAATTTCGTTTGGGAGGAAAGAATTATTTTTTTGCGTGCACGTTTCGGAATTACCACATTCCTCATCAGCATCCTCTACTTGCAGCAAAACTATCAACCAATTATCAGAATAAATTCAGGCAATTCATTAAACCCAACAATGAACCACACTTGAACCTCCCGAAAAAAGAACAAAACCAACAATAACAAAACAAAAAGAATGGAAAAAGAAGAGGAAGAACGCTCAAAATAAACCCAGCCATCTGAATTCAAATCGATGATTTGACAGTGGCATAGGAAAAGAAAAGAGATATGTTTGTTTTGAATTTATTTCGGCATAAGCCGGCTATCATACAAAACCTTTTTTCGGGAGGTTCAAGTGTAGTTCATTGTTGGGTTTAATGAACTGCCTGAATTTATTCTGATAATTGGTTGATAGTTTTGCTGCAAGTAGAGGATGCTGATGAGGAATGTGGTAATTCCGAAACGTGCGTCCATCCAACCATCTTGCAGTCTATAGGGCTTTGCCCACATAAATTTGACAAATATTCTTTTCCTCTGTTGGTTAAGCTACACTTGTAGTTTAGTCAATGTATGGTTTTAAGCTGCAATAAAAACAACAACAATGAAAAAGTAATATTTTAATTGATTACACTGATAGAAAAAGTTTCGTTATATTAACGAAATGTGTCATTAAAAGTGAGCCAACGAAACAAATTCGTTAATACAATGAAATGTTTCGTTATTATGACGAATTTTCTGTTACTCAACGTAACGTTTCGTACTATTAACGAATACTTTCATTGTATTAATAAAAATGTTTCGTTATATAAATGAAAAATTTTCATTGGCTCAATTTTAATGAAATTTTCTTTGTGTGTAAGATTTCTACTTTAATCAACTTTTTAATTGAAAATATTTTGGTAATGGTTTGCTGTGTATCCAAAGAAACAAATTCTACAAAATTTCATCCAAACGTATTGAGCCATTTTCCCGGTTAGGGAAAACTGTGGCCGCCATTAATTATGGCGACCACATTCGTAGGAATGTACCGTCCATTTCTCGAATGTAATGGACACGAAATTAATCGATCTTCGTAAGAGTATGAAGATGATAGCCGACTGAACAATGGATCTGGTCTTTCCATTTTGGCATTGTGTATAATTAAAATAATAACTTGGACCTAGGGCCCAAATAGTAGGCGCATACATAAATTTCATTAAAATCCATAGAGCCGTTCTCACGGTTGACAGCTTCAAAACTCAATATCCCAATCTTTTGTAAATTTTTATTTGGATTTGAGCAATACATTTAAGCACTACATCTGTCAAAGTGAAAACGGACAAACACAAGTGAGCATTAACTGTCAAATTAAACCAAGCGCAAATAAATATCACACACCTTTAATTACTTTTGCCAAGCAGGATTATATTACGGTTGCTCATAAATAGAAAGGCATAAAAGTTTTGCAGCATTTGCACTCGAAATAAAATGCCGGTGTTTATTTTCAAGGATCGCCCGTTCCGCATAATTATTTTCAAGTCTCAACTTTAAACTACACTGAGCTGGGTACATTAAACGGATGAAGTCTATTAAATGTAGCAGTGTCTCAGCGTCCTTCAAAGATGTAATGAGAACATGCAAACGCATGATGATTAGGGATGTAACTACAGACTATGGCCTTCAGAGTATTGGACTAGCAGTTGAAATGATTTTACACATAGTTCGCAATCTCTGACAGGCCAAAAACAAACCTAAATAAAACATTATTGATGGGTAATGAATTTAAAAAAAAAATGAGTTCTTTAAGTGTGAAGATGTTCTTCAAAAATCGTTATCAGAATAAACAAATCGCTGAATATTACTATGATCATCAGAAAATGTATAAAATTTTATTTTCATTTTGCGCTAATTTAAAGAAAATGCCGAAATGTCATGAAGTCCTCTGCAGGAAGTGTAAACAATTTACTGAAGTCTCTCTCTAAAGGCTAGATCCTGCTTGCAGGTCGAGACCGCGATAGAGGCCCAGCGACATATGTACAAATAGGATTTTCATATCTACACTAAATTTTAGGATGCGAAATTTGCAAAATATTAAGGACAAATTTCATTGAAATAACGGAATTTCAATGAAAATAAAGTTTATGATATTTGCTTCAAATTTTTTTCATTAAATTTAAATTTTTTCATTAATTTTTTTCATTAAATTTGCATCCTCCGGCAAAAGTCGCATGTCTTTGAACTAAGGCAAATTTCACAATAATGTAAAGAAACGCATTTTTGATTTAAAGAAATCGTCCTTAAATTAACGGAAACAAACATTCTTTAAATTTAACATACAGACGCTTGAAATATAGGCAATCATTTTGAATTAAGCAAACTTTTTTTAATAGTTATAGTTTGGATTTTTAAACTACGTGAATAGCTTTATTGATATACCGTGAAAAGATTCGATAAATGAGATCTGTATACACCCTCAAAAAAATCGCTTCTGTAACATATACCCCAAACACAGTTTGCTTCAACTATATATATTTTCAGGATTGGTGCAAACAAAATATTGTTTGTATTGTGTTGATATATTTTTACTTCCACTATTTTACTTGCAGCATACTCTCTAGGTCTCTATTTCTACACACATATATGTTTATAGGCTATTTCCAAACTAATATATGTTTGCATCTTAGCATATTATATTTATAAACATTTTATGTCCCAAACATAATATGTTCTAACATATTAACATATGTATATGTTCCAAACATGTTGTGCTAGTTTATGAACATTATATGCTTGCACTTAAAAATATTGTGGTAAAAAATTTGAGTTTCACACATATAATTTTTACACCCAAAACGGTCTCTTTCATCCGTGTACGAATTTTCATTTTATTGATCCTAGATTTAAAGCCAGATAGGTCGCTAAAAAATGTTAGAAAATTTTAACTACACTGAAAAAAAGCATGCCCGGTTTTAAAGATTTTGTCTTTACTTTAAAAATTTTGGTATTGATTCCGAGCAAAAGAAGCGGAGAATACAAGTAAGGATACTTTTAAGACACAATTCTCTTTTAAATTTGGATTTTGTGTACTTGCTTCTAGGAAGCAAATTTTAATTTTTTGCTTTCTCAGCTTTTTTTCTTCATATGCTATCAAAGACCGATTTAACGACAACTTTATTTTCCAAATTCAGACTCGACTTCCAGCATTCTACATAATTTCTACGAAAATCACATCGTTCAAACAAATAAAAATGTCTTAGGCGCTATACGCAGTTCAACTTTCTTCACAATGAGATCATTTTAACTTAAAGAAGTGGTCACTTTTTTCGGGGTGTAGTAATGTCCAAATTCAAAGGCATGGTGACTACAAAAAAATACCGATAAATATCCTATAGGGCTAAAATTTTTCTGCTTGCAAAACAAAAATGAATCTGTGGCAAGGATATATATACACATAGAGAAGCGATTGGTTGGAAATCGGTTGTAATAATGAACATTCCGATTATACAACAAAACATCAAGTGTATCAACAAATATTGTGTATTCACCACATTGGTTCTATTCTTAAGACCATCTAGGAGCGATTACAAGAAAATGTTATTTATGGCATTAGACAAATGATTGGGTTAACCAAATGTCTCTACTGTGAATAATTTTATTGGAGATTGGTGGGTAGAACCTTTCATTCAATACTCATCATAATCATTCGGTTGCACAAACCGAATGTTATTTGAAATACTTTTGATTGTCAATTTAATTATTGGTCAAAGAAAAAAAAAATATTTTTGGCATCGAGAAAAAATAAAACTAAAACGTAGTTCTTAAAATCAAACCAAAACTTTTTTATTTATATACCATATTTTTTTAATAATTTCGGGGTGAAACATTGCTAGGAGAACGAGATTTTGAATTTGGAGGAAGTGATAGTCAAGATTTGGTTAAATAAAGCACATAGTATTGGTATCAGTATAGAGGTAAATTTGTATGACCAAACTGCTGTAAAACTCACTGATATTTATTCCTTTCCAGACTGCTTTCCTTTGCAGAATTGCAAAATTTTGAGTGTGATGCTTCCTCATAGCATATTGACAAAGAGATGCGCTAAACATGGTTGTTGTTGTTGCATATTGACAAAGAGATGCACTAAACACGGTCGCATTTTTATTGACACACGTAAGAAATTTAAAGCGGAGTTTTACTTTTACAAACTCCACACTAATTTTCTACATGCAAAATTTCCCAAATGCGGGCTATTATTGGTACATCTTCATGGTTCACCACATTTTATAGTCGGAAATTGATATTTCAATGTCTTACAAACGGAATGACAAACTTATTATACCCTCATGACCATTCTATGTTCGTGGGTTTAAAAAGGTGTCGTCTATAGGTGTGCACGTGAGTAATAGTTTACTCACGCTCACGCACACTCACGACTGAAAAATCATACTCACGCACGATATTTTTTGGTAGGACACACGCTCACGCACACTCACGAAAAGAAAATTTGTACTCACGCACACTCGCGCACGAAAACGTCGTGACTCGCGAAAATGCCGTGACTCATGAAAAATATCGTGACTCACGATTAATTTACCTTACCGAAGTGTCTGAAAACATGAGCATTATTAAAATCGAGAGTGTTATTAAACTCTCAACATCCCACACGGATGAAAAAGGCTGTTTTTCATATGTTTGGCTATAAACATTATATGTTTGGAACACAAATTTTTAAACATAATATTTTTGAGTGCAAGCATATAATGTTCATAAACTAGCATAACATGTTTGGAACATATATGTTAATATGTTAGAACATATTATGTTTGGGACATAAAATGTTTGTAAATATAATATGCTTGGATGCAAACATATATTAATTTAGAAATAGCCTATAAACATATATGTGTTTAGTAGCTTGGAGCGCTATTTAACAGGGAGCGATATTGAATTAAGTTGGTGGTTGTTGCTTGTTATTACAAAATTAACATTTTATTTTTCCTTGGGCAATTGATCAGCTACTTCTTTGATCCTTACAAACTGTGTGGTCCGCTGTTCGAATCCCCGTCCGGCAAAAGGTAAAATTAAATTTAAAAAAAAAATCATACAATTGAATAATTTCTTCTACAATGTTTGTATTACAGAAAAAGGTGCTAAGAACTAAAAAATCTCGTGGAAGTGAGAAAGATGTGGGGGAATATACAATTAGGCAGAAACAAAATTTTGAGCATTCAGGTCGAAAACCTATGTTGTTAGCACCTATATTACCTGTTTATTTTCATAATTCGTTATGATTGTAAATATATAAATAAATAAAATTTTGAGCACAATATTGTTTGGGAGAATTTTTTTTAAGCATATAATATTTTTGGGTGCAAAATGCTTCCAAACATATTATATGTTCACATAATAACATATTGTTTTTTGGAAGACAACATTATTGAATTTGGATGCAAAAATACAAAATGTTTGGAACTTAGACTACCCAAACATATATTGTTTAGAATATGCTTTCAAACATATTATATATTGGAAGAGATCAAACATATAAATGTTTGGGCAATACCCAAAAATGTATATGCTTGAAGCAAAATATGTTTGGGAGTATATGTTACAGAAGCGATTTTTTATGAGCGTGCAGGTGTTACTAAAATTGTAATTGAATTTAACTCTTAAGCGTTTTATGTTGGTGAGCAGGAATATTTTCGTGAGTGTAATTCTTTACTCACGCACACTCACGAAGATATTATTTTCGTGGCTCACGCTCACGCACGACATTTTGGTTTGTTAATCACGCTCACGCACATTCACGCTATTGTCATGAGCGTGACTCACGCACGAATCACGCAAATGTTCGTGAGTCACGACAATTTCGTGTCACGTGCACACCTCTAGTGTCGTCTAAGCTTGGATGGAAGAATTTCAGCGTATTGACATTTTAGGGTTTGAAATGAACTGATTCAAAAAAGTTACTATCATTATTCATCTGGTTTTCAGTGCGGAAACCGAACATAATACAACCCTTTAAATTTAAATTATTTTTGGCGAATATATAACTCAAACAAAACATCTACTACGTATACATGGAAGAATTGTCGGCTAAAAACATTTTAAGAATAGTAAACGAGAAAAAATCTACTAAAATTTATGTGTACACTGAAAGAAGAGTTTTCTTTTGTAAGGAACAAAATTTTAGACAAGCAAAAATTTTTTGACACTACAAAATTTTCTTTAAAAGCAAATAAAAATATTTAAAGGCAATCGTTGTATCGGTTATCATAAAATCGGATTTATTTGCTCTAAAATAAAATACTTTAGTAGAAAGAGGAACTTCCTTTGTCTAAAATTTCGTTCAGGAGGAAAATATTTTTCCTCAAAAAACCCTCAAAAAAAATGGCTTCTCTAACATATGTTCCAAACATATTTTGAAGGAAGCACATATATTATAGAATACTGCCGCAACATTAATATGTTTGTTTTATGTGAACATATTATAAGTTTGGAAGCATATAGTAGTAGTAGTAGAATAGTAGTAGTAGTAGTATTTATTAATATTTTTCATAAACAGTTACAATGTGTATAATACTCTGGTTTGGTTTTCATTTATTATAAATACAATTATTTTCAGTTATCTTGAAGACTTTGACATATCGTCGTTAGTCTACATGTGAATTTAATTTTACGTTGTACATATGTAATATGAAATACTATTTAATAGTTGAATTCAGATATTAATCCTAGTCTGTACTTCAATGCCATTCTTGTGAACTTTGCCAGACATGTCCATTCTACAATCTTTCCATCAAGCAAATTTTTTATCTCCTCGTCTGATAAAATCTCTTTTTTAAAATAGGTTTTTCTTATTTCCCTTAAAATTGGACATCTGCCTATAAAGTGCTGAACATTTTCGTTCTCTTGTGTGTTGCACAGCGAACACATTTCTGAGCCATTGTTATTGAACCTGTTGCCGTTTAAAATTGTTGTTTCTGTTCTAATTTGCATTATTAATCGTATGTCCTCGACTGTGTTGGTTATACTCAAATAATTCGTTCCCTGCGATGAGTCCAAATTTCTATATATATATTTGGAAGCATATTGAGCCCAAAAAAAAAATAAATGCTTGGAAGAATTTTCCCCAAAGAAGATTGTGCTCATTCCCTCACATAATTATCACTTCCACGAAATTTTTTAGTTCTTGGCACCTTTTTCTGTAATACAAATAATGATTCATTTTTTTTTAATTATTTTTATGAATTTTTTAAATTTTACCTTTCGCCTGGACGGAGAATCGAAACGAGAACCATACAGTTTGTAAGCCAACACACTATCCATTGGGCTACGTAACTGTTATAGTCACCAGTAGGCAATTATCGTTATAAGTTACATTTATATAGCATAGTTTGCAGCGCCCACGAGCCCATGCAAACATAACATTATTTAACAGAAACATACAATTTTCGGCCACGTGGAGCAGTGGTTAGCATGTCTGCCTTGCATGCAAAGGGTTGTGTGTTCAATCCCTGCTCCGACCGAACACCTTTTTTTAATTTATACATTTATATTTATACTATATTATTTATATTTATACTAAATATATAATGAAACTTCGAAATGTGGGTTATTAAAGATTTACAGTAAGAAACAGTACTTGATATAACGAAATGGACTGAGCTTTTGGATAAAATATTATCTTTTTATTGCAAAAATAACAATTTTGTAACAAAAACCTGTTTTTGGTATAAAAGTTTGAAATTTTGGAAGGAATTTAAAAACTCTAACAAAGAAGAACGTGGAGTCGAGTATAAAAATACATAAAATTAGGCGTGAACAGTTTTTAACTAGCATTTAATACCATTTTAAACGCATTCAAAACTTATCGTGTTTGTACTTAATTTCATTTTTACCTTTAAGGCCGGCATTAAGTTGTCATTATCGCTCTAAAATTACCCTGCCTTTTACTTTTCTTTAATAATTCATTTAAAGAATATAAACATTTTCAATTGTTTTAGCTGCAAAACTCGAACTTAATGCCCGCTTTTATATTTGAAGGTGTCCGTCAACTCCTCGTGGACTACTTATTAATAAAGAGGAACTAAACTTTGTTTTTTATACATTTTACTGTTTACTTTTTCCTCCTTTTTTCATTTTACTGTCCCAACACTAAAAATAGTAAAGTGCCCTTTCGTTATTTTTATGAAGATCAATTGTAATTTTTGTATATTTTCCACCGTTTTTTTTTTTTAATTTCCTTTGACTGAATATTTTGACTTACTCCTCATACGTTCCGATTTCTCTTAACGAACCAAGAAAAAATTGTGCCCATAATGCCAATATGATAAACAAACCACATGTCCACACATACATAAAATGCGGCTCTCAAGGCGAAAACATATGCTGTTTTTTTTTTTTAAATGTCTATTCTCTTGGTTCCAAATGTATATTCTCTTTATTGCGAATACTCATTCTAATATTCAAATTAAATAATATTTAGACTTAAGCATATCAAATTATTGGCCTTATCATAAAACAAGCGGTGTCACAGAAATTGCTCTCTTTTCATTCTCTCGCTGTGTTATGTTGACACCTTTTGTCAACCCTTCCGGTTTCCATCTCTATTTCCTTCTCCATACTCTCTCTCTGTCGCTCTCTGAATAAAATATCACAACATATATATGTTTACTTGCAATTTGTAAATTTATATTTGTTTACATTCTCACATATTATTTTTATGAAACATTCATGCCACAAACATAATATATTCTAACATATAAACATATGTGTCCCAAACATTAAGTGTTAGTTTAGGAACATTACATGTTTGAACTTAACTATATTGTGTTTAAAAACTGTGCCCGAAACACATTTTGTTTATATGGGAACATATGAAAAACATATTTTTCTAACAGTGTAGATATTGTTTATGATTTTAGTCCGTGCAAAGTGGACACCCCCGGCCAAAGATTTTCCCATTCTCGTAACAGCTATTTAGGCCAAGTCCCGGAATAATCTTCAATGCAATTAACATTTAATTGACTCAAAATAAACAAGCAATGTCATGGGACCGTTCCGAGGTCGCGGGTGGTTGTGGAAAGCTCACTTAGACTATTCAGTCCATTGTGATACCACATTGGTGAACTTCTCTCTTATCACTGAGTGCTGCCCGATTCTATGGTAAGTTCAATGACAATGGACCCCCTTTTTATAGCCGAGTCCGAACGGCGTTCCACATTGCAGTGAAACCACTTAGAGAAGCTTTGAAACCCTCAGAAATGTCACCAGTATTACTGAGGTGGGATAATCCACCGCTGAAAAACTTTTTAGGTGTTCGGTCGAAGCAGGAATCGACCGAACACCTAATTATTTTTTATTTTTTCACAATAATAAAAGTTGCTTCATAAAAGACGCTCTATCTCACAAACTAATTGACTTACAGACGTCAAATTTTGACACGAATCATTTGAAGGTAGCGACACCATCTATGTGTCAGACCGGGGACTTATCAGCCAACCTGTTATAATGATGAATAATTTATAAATTATCCTATTGAATTATTGGTTTCTTTTATTTAAATTAAAACAAACTTCAATGATGTTTCCTTTGAAGTTATATTTTTGAATGTAACGGAAAGGAGTATAGGATAACGTCATCTATTGGATTTGACAAGCAACGGTGGATTGGACAGTCAGCTGTGTAGGATAACAGCTGTGTGATGGGCGATCGTCTGTGACTATAAAAGGAGTAGCGAGACAAGAAACTTGGCCGTTGGTTGGAGATCGCCCATGAGGTAAGAGCTAATTTTAATTGAGGCGGAGTAAAATCTCAGCTTCAAATAAAATTAATACCAACCTCAAACGAGGATCTCCCACCCAGCGCAGTTCGGGCAGCGAAGTATAATCTTCGTCTGACCACCCCTCTCCACCACACCATGTGCAGCGAAGTATAATCTTCGTCTGTCACCCCTCTCCTTCCCTTCGTGTGCAGCGAAGTATAATCTTCGTCTGTCACCCCTCTCCACCACTCCATGTGCAGCGAAGTATAATCTTCGTCTGTCACCCCTCTCCTTCCCACCGTGTACAGCGAAATATAATCTTCGTCTGACCACCCCTACGTGTGCAGCGAAGTATAATCTTCGTCTGTTCCCCTCTCCACCCATCCGTGTGCAGCGAAGTATATCTTCGTCTGTCAACCCTCTCCGTTTTCCCCTGTTTTATCAGCGAATCCGAAGTTCGCCCGCCGATCTGCAACCCCTGACTTTGGAAAGATGTGCCCGTGTATCCGCACGACCGCTCCCAATGCCCCAAGGATCCACTATCTATGTGCGACGAAGCGATTAGCGTCAGTGTGTTCCGGATTTATGTACTTATTATGTGTATTTAATGTACATAAAGAACTGTATGTGCATGTGAACGAATTTATGCAGTGTTTTTCTCTCTCTGGTAGTCAATTATAAATGGTTTGTAACGACCTTGGTACCCGCTGAGTCTATCCTGGATTACAGTGATTAAAACATGTCGTTACAAGTTACCTCTAACATTATTTGGTAATGAGAATTTTTATATTTGAACATTTTTCGGTTTCCGTCGAATTGTGACCAAACCCATGAATGACGGACGTGCTAACCATTATTCCATTGCGGCTTCATCCAAGCATGTATTTCAACATTCACCTAAGTGTTAATAACCAGCACAAAAGAGATTCCAAAAAAGGTAGATTGGATCCCCAACTTGTGATCCGGATGTAGGGTAAGTCTCCAGCGAATCTCCATGAAATTTTAAATACAAGATGAGATTCAATAATCGGAAAAAATTGACAAAAAATCCCGGAATACTCCTAAACCGAAATGTTTGTGGAAGAACCTCCAATGTTTTTACTGGGTAATTAAACTTGAATCGAAGAAAATAAAAAAAAAAACTTTAGTTGCAAACAGCTGATCCTCTTTATCATTCAATCGATGAACCAAAAAAATTTTGCCTAGAAAGAAAAAATGGAATATAATTAGGGTTTTTTCCGGGAACGGGATACAGGGAATTTGCTATTTTTTAGCTCCCGCTTTCCCGGGAATGAAGTGCGGGAATTAGCGGGAATTTTTCTTTACATACTCGTACATAGTCGCTGGTTCTAGCCCATAATCTAACAGGCTCCCAATTGTTAAAAAGAAAGTTGCTCTTCCTAATTTATGATTGTCATATTTCTTTAAACCAATATTCCTATAGACTGAGTAAACCTTTATAAACAACGGCACATTTTAGCTTATGAAACCCACGTTTGCAATTGCCTAATTTCAAAATTTCATAATTATTGCAAGGATGTTTTTATGAAATATGGAAATTACAACCTTTATTAGGAAATTTATACCTACTACACATTAGGCTCGAAATCTATTCAAAGTGGTTTTGAAATCCCTTATTTATAAGGCGAATGACACTTGAAATCTAGTTAAAGTGGATTTTGAAAGTGTAATGTGAATGGGGTATTAGTGACCCCGTTTTACGATAGTGAAATTGAAACAGTTTATCGCAAATATATGATTGGATGAATAGTACGAACCATATCTACCAAAACAAAAACGAATTCATGGATATATGTTTGGTAAACCCTTTCGCATACAAATAGAGATGAATGACTAAATCGAGAAATTACTCAAGCACGTTTTCGCATTATTTTCACGCTGGGGGAAAAATTTACTCTGCATATATTTAGCAAGATTTCTTGAAAGCAAGTGTTACAAAATTCATTTCAAAGCTAGGATAAACTAGCATTAACCATCGTATATTGCTAAATGTAAAACTTTTAGAGGTTTTTGTTTTTCCATATCAAATTTGACCATCCATTCTTCTATAAAGATTGGGAGTGGCTGCATGTCATATTGTTGGCATAAGTTGACTGCCGACGAGTGGCCAAGTACTTTAGACAAAATGGAGCTAGGACTTCATATACGCGTGTGTATCATCATAACCCTCGAATGAGGGTCTATTAGTTGGTGTGTGTGCGTGTGAATTAACGAAAGGACTTTATAGCAAATACCCTTTCATTATTTATTACTACGGGTAATATATTTAGTATATAAATGTGTATATCATGGTCGGATGGGATGACGGTCTGCCGGTGGGCCGGTTGACCGAAGATGGAAAACTTGTGAAAAGATTCAATTATGCAAGGCCTTATATCGCACTTGTTTTCCCCATAATTATAAAACATTTGCTTGTCCCATCCTCACAATGACTTGGCCATGATGTGACCATCACACAAAAATACGCACAACCCATCGATGGCAAGAAAACCATACCCCCCTATACTACTCTGCACTCGCAGATCTACTGTAAACTTTCGACTGTGTTCAGGAAAGGATACAGCACAATATGTTTGAACCTTCCCAGCCACAATGAATTTATATCTCTGTGGGTTAGTGCGAGTATTTTGCCCTTGCACATTTGCATAAGCGTAGGAAGGCCTCTGGGGAGGGGGCTTAGACCCCCCAGAAAAATTGTAGCCCCCCCAGAATTTGAAAACCTATTTACGATTTTACATTTTTATAAAAATTAAACAAGTATATACTCGTACAACGCACAAAGTTCCACTAAAGACTTTCATGCACAATCGAATTACTTGGGTTGTGGTAGAAGTCTGATATTTATGAAATAAAGCTGTGGTTGAACTTATGATTTAGTTGAATAAAAAATAGTAATTGATATTAAAACTATTCTTTCATAAATTAATATCTTAATAATGCTGCAAAAAAGCGTCGCCAAAAAGGAAGTGAAAATGTTCTTTTTGAGTCTGGAAGTGGTACAAAATTGGCGGAGAAGCGATGAATGTAATATGAACTTGTCATAGAACGAATATTCACCGTTTCAACAACCGTTGCAATGAATTTGCATCACTTCTTAAGGTGTGATCCGAATTCAGTGTTTTGAATGTGAATTAAAACTTTTGTGATATTTTCCCAAATAAATAATTTGTATACTTTTTTATGATTTTTAATGCATTCTAACGCTTGTTTGAAACGTTTTTTTCAAATATTATCGATTTTTCTATAATGGATTTAGCATTTTTGTGGCGAAATTTGAATAATTTGTACCATTTTATTTATTCTTACTCTTTTTTTAAACTATTTAAAAAAATAAAACAAAAAATTAAGCATTAAAATATAAAAAAAAAATGAAGTAAAAAAACTTCTTGTGTAGTTAAAATAGTTAACTTCTTTGTGGAGAAGTTTTTGGAAGTGCTTTTAAAGTTGTGCCTTTAGAACAACTCCCAATTTTTTGCTGGGAAAAGTGTGGAAATGGATCAACCACAGAACTGGTACAGGACTAGTCCCTGGTGTGTATGGACCAGTCCCAGTTCTGATCAAAACGTATGGAAGGGACCGTCCACTTTAACATGGGTTTGTCATTGACGGAGTAAACTTACATTTTAGGACGCGTCTTGGACTCATCCCAAAGGACACGTCCTGGGACAATTTAGCAGGAGCAACCCATAAACAGGTCCTCAGGAACCAGTCTTGGACAAACTCTTAGAAATTTCTTTCAATTTGGGCTCCTAATCGAACCCGAAATGAAAAAAAATGAAATATGTCGAACAAGAGGTTATTCTGATAATTTTATTTCACTAAATGTGAAAATTGCAACTAACTGGAGCACATGTACCATTTCTGTGATAGGTCCGTCAGTGGCAATTTGCACCAATTTTCCGTAGGGTACTTTTAGTTGATTTGTTATAAATTGATTGTCGAGCTATTTTGATGCCTATTTTTTATTCAATTTTATGAAATAAAACATTAGTTGAACTTATAAGTTCAGTCTATAAAGTTTTAGCTAGGGGGGCTATAGCCCTCCCCCCCCCTTAGGAAAATTGTCTACCTACGCTAATGCACATTTGGCCAAGTACATAGGCAGGCGCCTCTGCTCGGTGGGGTATTCAAATGTAACCATCGGTAGTTTATCGTCTTGGGGTGATGATAAAAAAAAAACAGGCAAGAGCCAGAGAGGCATCAACCACTAACCTTATGGCCAAAAGGAAATAAAATGGAATTGCCATAAAACGATGCCAGAGCCAACGCAGTGCATATTGAAACTATGGAAGGAAATAGTTCGACATCAATTTGCATTGATGCTCAGCACACATGGCAAATGAAGGGGTTCGTGGGTGGCGGGGTAGTTGCCGGCAGGGTTGGAAATAATTGAAGAAGAATTTTATAACATTTATCTAGAAGTGCACACTTGATATGGAAAATTACTTCTGCTTGTAGTGAGTCTCTTCATTGCCTTCCTCCTCCCACCCCGGACCACTTTATTATTTCATTTCATTGCAAATGCGAGTTCACACCCATGCCAATGTAATAAATAGCGCATGGAAAAGGTGTAACGTTTTCAGTTTTATTGTGATTCCTATGATGATTTTTATGCGGGGATTGAAAGAGTGAATGAATGAATGAAAGAGTGAAGAACTGCTAAGTTATGAGTTTACAAAGTACTACTGCGATATTCATTGTTCGGGTCAAGGCAAGTCATGACCATAGCAAGATAAAAAGATTGCCGATATGAACATAACACTGTTCATACATTGTTTTGTGCGGATACAATGTATGTTAGTGTTGCCAAGTTGGCTGCATTTTATTTCAAGTTTGGAGGGATTTTTAGGGGCAATTGGCGAACACGCAATTTTATTTATTATACGTTCTTTAAATCCATTCTAGTCTAATAAATAAAACTTACAACTGTAAGTATGCAAAAAAACTTACAACTTTAGTTGCAATTAAGTAGTGATCTGTTGATTAAAAAATGAGTCGAAAAATAAATTCTTAAACCTCATACACATTACACTTTCAAAATCCACTCTAACTGGATTTCAACTGTCATTTGCCTTATAAAAAGGAATTTCAAATCTACTTTTAGTAGATTTCGTGCCTAATGTGAATGGGCTATTAAGAATAATGGAGCAAACCGAAATATCGATTTCCGACTATGTAACGAATATATATTCTTGATCAGGGTGAAATTATTAGACGATGTAACGATGTCCACCGCCGCATCCGTGGTGCAATGGTTAGCATGCCCACCTTGCATACACAGGGTCGTGGGTTCGAGTCCTGCTTCGACCGAACACCAAAAAGTTTTTCAGTTTTTCCCACCTCACTAATGCTGGTGACATTTCTGAGTGTTTCAAAGCTTCTCTAAATGGTTTCACTGCAATCTGGAACGCCGTTCGGATGTCCCATGTCATTGAGCTTAACAATGAACCGGGCAGTACTCAGTGATAAGAGAGATGTTCACCACTGTGGTAGCACAAAGAACTGAATAGTCTAAGTGAGTCTGATACATCGGCCTGCCCCCCAACCGAACCTAAAGATGTCAATCACGTTACGGCCTTTCAAAATGTAGCTATTGCATAAACTCTTTTGTCTTATGTCTGCAGGCAGTTTCAACTTGACTTCTTGAGTCCACATACGTCGTTACGATTTGCTTTAAATTAGGACCCTTGAGGTATTTTAGGTCCACAAAGAGATGTGCCAACATCGGTCCATGCATTGATATATAGCTAACTCAAACCAGGTTGAGTCAACTTAAGATATTGAAATTATAAAATAAGTCTTAGTATTTTTTTTTTGCCCCCAAAAGTATTTAGGGTCCGTTAACTGTTTGGAAGCAGGTATTCAAAGAGTCAACAATATGACATATGACATATTAAAATCATTATGAAATATCCAGGGAAAAACTATCGACAATCTTTTGATAATTTCATTTTGAATATATACACTGAAAAAAATATTGTCGTGAGGTCACAGATTTCATGTCTTTAAAATGTCTTAACGAATGCAAATTTTGCTTAGCATAGAAGACGCATTTATCTAATATAAAGTATTTTTCATTATCCAAAAGTCGATAAACTTTTCAATGAAGTCGTATTGTCCTTATAATTAAGTGATTTGACTTAAAAATGGATATCATAACATGAAAGAAAATATTTTTGGGCTAAGGTCAACTTTACTTTAATAATTCAGAAAAATTGTTTAAAATTAATGAAATTGTCTTTAAATTTGTTGGCTTTTTGCATGTACTTTATTTTACTTGAAACATAGCATAATTTCTTCTGGAAGTCGAGTCTGAATTTGGAATATAAAGTTGTCGTTAACTTGTTTTTGAACGACTTTGATAGCATATGGAGAAAAAAAGATGAAAAAACGAACATTTAAAATTTGCTTCCTAGATTTAATTACGCAAAACCCAAATCTTAAAGAGAATTGTGTCTCAAAAGTATCCTTACTTGAATTCTCCGCTTCTTTGGTTCGGAATCAATACCAAAATTGTTAAAGTAAAGACAAAATCTTTGGAACCGAGCATGCTTTTTTTTCAGTGTACATTTCGAAATGTCCATTTGTAACCACAGTGAGAAAAGAAGAGAAGTTACATGCAAATCTATAATTTGTTGTAGGTTTTCCATTATTAGTCGTTCACTTTATTTGCAACGGCTAAATTTCTTGCTAAAATTTCAGAACCAGTACCCACTTTAGTATTCACACATTTTAAAAATTTTGAAACCATTTCGTCACTTTTAGATATAAAGTCAAAATATCTGTCTTGCCTTCATGTTGAAACTGATTTGAGGCGTACTTTATCAGTAATACACACAGAAAACAGATAGGTTAAAAATCGATTATTGTAAAGAAAATTCTACATTTACAATAGGAGCCACCGTGGTGCAATGGTTAGCATGCCCGCCTTGCATACACAGGGTCGTGGGTTCGATTCCTGCTTCGACCGAACACCAAAAAGTTTTTCAGCGGTGGATTATCCCACCTCAGTAATGTTGGTGACATTTCTGAGGGTTTCAAATCTTCTCTAAGTGGTTTCACTGCAATGTGGAACGCCGTTCGGACTCGGCTATAAAAAGGAGGTCCCTTGTCATTGAGCTTAACTTGGAATCGGGCAGCACGCAGTGATAAGAGAGAAGTTCACCAATGTGGTATCACAATGGACTGAATAGTCTAAGTGAGCCTCATACATCGGGCTGCCACCTAACCTAACCTAACCTACATTTACAATCAAATCAGAGTTGCGTCATTCATTTTACTTTATTTGCCATTGTTATTTCGTTCCTTCTACCATTTGTTCTTTGTAATACAAGACAATTAGTTGTCTAAACTAAATGCCTCTCTTTTGAAAAATTTTGGTCGAATTCTATAGGCACAACCAACCTTATAAAACCTTTGTAGCTGTCATTTAGTAGTCAGCACTTTCGTTTGTTACTCACAGCCGAATTCTTTTGAATATATTTTTGAAATGTCAATAAAATTATTATCATCAACGTTGAAGTATAGTGTGTTTTTTAATATCAAATAACTACAACTGAAAACGAAATATTTCTTATACGTTTCGAAGTTTATCTGCCTCATCCGTGGACTGCCTATAAAATATTGTCGTGAACAACTCCCGCCGTGCGAAACTGGCCTTAGTACACTATATTGGCTGTGAAACTAAAATAATACACATCAATATTGGCTATATTGCAAACAAATAGCTTCAGGGTACTCAATGCTACGGTGCGCATCCTCAATATGGAACAATTTCATTGTATTTAAGACGGCGGCTCTGAAAAAATCCATCTCTACATCTGCCTTATATATATGAACCCCAAGAAAGTGACCATCGGGGATAGGTTCGTATGTCGTTTTTAAAACTCCACACTAATTTTACTTATTTTGTGTGTTTTAGACGGGCTATAGACAGTTCGGACACCATCTATAAATACTAATATGCTAAGAGTACCAAAGATTTAGCTCCATTATCTGTCGATTCCCCAACCTATTCAAGCTGGAGGGTATACTATTAAGGGTGAACATTTTTTATAATGTACCCAGCAAAAAAATTGGAAGTTCTTCCAAAGGCAAAACTTTAAAAGCACTTCCAGAAGATGTACTTCCAATGATGTTCTTTATTTTAACTACACAGGAAGTTCTTTTCATTCAATTTTTTATAACATGATTTTTTCATATTTTTAATGGGTAATTTTAACTTTTTTGTTTCAAATTGGTTCAAAACAGTTTAAGAATTCATAAAATGGAACAAATTGTTTAAATTTTGTCGAAAAAAATGCTAAATCCAATCTGAAAAAATTGTGAATTTTTGAAAATATTTGAGGCCAAACGTTTCAGACAGCGTTAGAATCCATTAAAAATTATAAAAATTTCTAAAATTTATTTATTTGACAAAATATCACAGAATTTTTTAATTTACACCCAAAACATTGAATTCGGATCACAACTAAAGAAGTGATGCAATTTCAGTGCACCGGCTGTTGAAATGGAGGACTTCCGTCAATGTTAAATTCATCGCCTCTGCGTCAATTTTGCACCACTTCCGGATCCAAAAAGGACATTTTCATTACTTTTTTGGCGACGCTTTTTTTGCTGGGTATATGTACCTTCCTATCATCTAAAAAAATATAAATAAAATGCAGTATTTTGTGGGATTTTGTTATTCAATTCGGCCATGGTGCTTTAAAGTTGGGAGATACAACCAAATGAAAAAGGGAGCAACGACCAATTTCATCGTCTGACACAACCAACTTCATATATAGTATTAGTTGGGTTTCCCATCATTCGATTGAGTCGACCGAATTTGTTGGTCACAACTGCCAACTGGTAGTTGCTACAACTGCCAAAAGGAGGTTGGCAAAAAAATTCGATTGTCACAACTCTGTGTAGTAACAAATATTTAAAATCTAGTAGTAACAAATATTAAAAATCTAGCTCATGAAAGGAACAATTGCGAAATTCCCCACTAATTGATAAACTCTTTTATATTAATATTCATTAACATTTTTATTTTTAATTATTTAATTAATTATTGTTAATCGTATTTTCAGCTTTTGTTAATATTTATTTCTATTTGTTTGGTTAAAAAAAATTTGTTTTAGGTTGGGGGCGCAACGAAATTGAAACATTTTTTGGGGGGGCGCGAAGCAAATTGTACTGGAGACATACAATAGAAAAATGGTCTCAAAATTTCATATTTTTCGTTTACTGTTAAAGAAGTTTATAAAACTGCACTATAGTGCTTACTAAAATGGAAAATATTATTTCGATGAAAAAAATGAAAAAAAGCCGCATCTTTGGCACGGAATCATTACCAAAGTCCTTAAGAGATGATCAAAATTTTGGATAAACTTTTGTAGAGTAGTATCCCAGCAAAAAATAATTCAGAGTTGCATGAATCGGTGGCAATAACGTAAATGAGTAATCAAACTAGTTTGAAAGGTAGTGCTGTTTTCCTTCACGCCAACATTGCTATACTCAAGATTATATAGCACTTCTGAACAATATTTATAATAAAATGAGCAAGTACATAAGCGCTACACGCAGAGAAGAAACATGATTGTCACAATCATGTTCGAAAACAAAATAATATGATAGGAGCTATTTTTGCGGCGACCTTGTAACATTATCACCTGCAACCATGTTGGCTCAGTGAACATGGTTCTAAGAAAAATAAAATTGTCCTCATCTAAAATGTTATTATATTGATTAACAGAATGTTGTTTCCATTAAAAGACAATGGTCACGACACGAAATGCAGACCAAAAAACATTTTTTTTTTTCAATTACACTCTCCTTTTTTGTGTTCACATAAAACCACGTGCCACTTCTGAATAAATAAATTAACACAAAACACAGTAATTCAGTATTCTCCGTCCATTCCAAGAAACAATCAACACACGACTGGCGCGCAAAATGAAAATCGTGTGTACCTGCTCAACGTTTTTATAAAAAAATTTTCGCTGCAAAAAAATTAAAAACGAAAACAATGCACATGGTCTTTAACCTATAAAAATACTTTTTTCTCTGAAAAAAAGTAAAAAAATTGAATGGTCAGGAACATGACCATGTCTCAAGTTCTATCATTTAAATAATAGAACATGTTTGCGGCATTTTAGAACCATTTAAATGCTTATTGCCAACATATATTTTCTCCGCTCGAAAATTATTTTTACAAAGACAAAATACATGCTTTTCGCGACAATTACCTACTCTAGATAAGCATTAAATGGATGCGGCGACCATGTCCAAACATGTTTTTTCTGTGCGTGTATGTAGAAGCTGCTCTAAATCGGGACATCGCCCACAAAAATTAGCGCTGATTCGGTTGTTTTGTAAGCAGTTGGTACTGCCTCTCTCTCCTTACAATCCTGCTGAAATAGTGCTCCATTTTTTGCTGGGATATTATAATGTTCCACACATTATCAATTAACCTAAACACTACCGTTACCGTCCTGTTTTGCAACTATGGTCTTCGTTAAAATTTGCTACAGGATATTGTATAAAGACGTCGCTCAAATACGTAAATATACAAGTTTCAATATAAAGGGACATGTGTTTCGAAATATAAATAAAGGCTGAAATTCGTATTAGTATTTACAAAGAAGTTTCGATATGTTTGCGTATATTATTACAGGTCACAAACGAATGGTAGTGGTACCGATCATCGGTATATTCAATCACAATATCGTAGACCATCACTGCCACTATTCAATTGAAACTACCGATTTAGACGTGTAGCACAACTACCAACAGATAATAATTACAACTGCCAAAAGGGTTGCCACAACCAATAGGTATTCTCTGTGTACAACCGAATTTTAAACAATCTCCTCTTGGTGTCTGCGAAAACTTCCGCTTCTCAAAATATTCAATAGTAAATTGCTTGCATCGGGCGGGGCAAGCTACAAGAACTCACTTTTATCATCACATTTCCTAACCCAACAAAAACTAGGTAACCACATCTCATTACAATTTACATTACCAGGAGTAAACATGTCATTACACATTGCATTACATTGCGGTGAGTTATAACGACTAACTTGTAATGACAATAATAAATAATTCTCCGTAATTTTCGAATTGATATTCTCAAAATGTAATGCATTTGGCTGTTAATGACTTAATAAAATAGAACTAATGATGGTAACATTAGGTATAGTTATTCACATAATTGAGCATTTACTTAAAAAAAAATCAATAAGAATATGTTATGTAACGGTAACTCTGAAGATTTTTCCGTTAAGGAATATTCTTCACGAATATTTCATAATAACTGTTTTTTAAATTAATGCCATTACCATACTATGTTTTAAATAAATGCTTTGTTATAGCTCATTCACAATACACTTTCAAACTCGACTTCACTAGATTTCAACTGTCATTGCCTTATAAAAAGGGATATTACATTTTTGTTTATTTCTACAGTATTCGTTTCTATTCAAGTAATGTTCATATTACAGCATTACTCGCCATATTTTGATCCATTGTAATCGGCTAGAGAAGTCAATATTTTCGAGATTTGGTTGCCTGAGACAATAAGTGGCTATTTTGCAAACTTTGGTATATCTACGAATAAGTGATTACATATTAGGTGATTATATGCTTTAAAAGCACTACTTATTTCATGGCCAAAAGTATGCCTGGGGAGAAGTACTTTCCTCCTAGGACATGCGTATGTAAATGTAATCCGGAGCTATGTCAACTAATAAGTGGTTATTCATTTTTAAACAGGCTTACCTACAAGATTACCGGGTAATGAGAGCTTTTGCTGGGTAAGGTTTGTGTAGAGTGTTAATTGGGTCAGCCTCACCCAAACATAATTGTGTTTTGTATGGATGCAAAAAAATACAACTGTTCTTAATCTTAAAGTCTGATATACTCTCTTCACAAAACGCAAACACAAAGATTTTGGTAAAATCCATCCATGTTAAGCCAGGCATTTGACAGTTTTGTCCATTTGTTAAATAAAAAAGTGATTAAACGAATGACCTATGCAGAAGAAATAGAAAAATTAAAAACTATCCATTTGTGGCATTTGCAAAATTCATTTGTTCCAATTTTCCATTTCTTTGTGACCATTTATTTTCAGCTGGCATACAAAACGGGCGAACAACGAAGAATCCATTCAACATTTACTGGCCACAGGAAGAGCAAAAATAAAGGATGGTACTCTCATCATAACCGCAGTGGATAAGTCCGACAATGGGGCGTTCTTTTGTACCGCCACCAATTCCGAGGGCAGCGAAACACTTGAGGTGCAAATGTCCATCACATCACCCCTTACGGCGGCCATTCAGCCCACTGTACAGACAGTGAATTTAGGCAAGACGGCCGATTTGGTACGTATGTATGTATTGCGATGGTCAATTTTATTTCCCAAAAAGGAAACCCAAATCCAATTACCAAAACTAGTGCCATGGAGAATCCAAGCAACAAGGCGCCGGGGGGTTTTCGCTCTATTTATTACAGATCTACCTACGAATACATGGAATAGTGGTAAACGGTTTTGGGGTTTTACGACCATTACAGCAACTTCACTTGATTTCGATTGGCACTGCCTGTATTTGTTATTCTAACCATCATTAATTTGAATTTTAGATTTGCAGCATATCAGGTTTTCCCAAGCAAAGCATATCCTGGCTCAAAGATGGCCATCCACTGAGGGCTGGTGCCCGGGTACGTTTGCTATCCAAAGAACATATGCGTATTACCTCAATAACCAAGGAGGATAAGGGTATGTATCAGTGTATGGTGAAGAACGATTTGGAATCTGTACAGGCCACCGCCGAGCTAAGATTGGGAGGTAAGTGGTGTCAGCTTAATCAAGTCCATAGCCATTTACCATTTGAAACTTTCTATGGATCTCCTCACATTCTCTGTTTGTTATCCTTTGTCGTTTCCATCTCTGTTTGTCTTTGCCTTAAAAACCAACTATAGAAGTGGCACCCCAACTTATCTACAAATTCATTGAGCAGACCATGCAGCCAGGACCTTCGGTCTCATTGAAATGCAGTGCAACTGGCAATCCAACACCGAAAATAGTTTGGCATTTGGATGGGTTTCCATTGCCTAATGTGAGTATACATGTACATTGACACACACACACACACACACGCTCAACAACCACTAGATCACATGCAATACATATCCTTGCCCCCATAAACCACCTCGGGCTATTTCATGCTATCCATTGAAATGTTTACATATATGGCCATGTTCGCATGTATATGTATATGAATGTATGTGTGTGTGCACACAAAAATTCCCATTTTTTAGCCAAAGAAAAATGTTTCGTTATACAACTCTTGGAATATGGCAATCAATTTTAATTTAAAGCTTGAAATTAGAAAAAAATCTACACATTCATACATACGCACACACACATTCAGGCATGTGTTCGGTATATGCTCTCAGTAAAAAAAAAAATGCAACTGAATAAACTTTGACCTCGCCAAAATCCTTTATGGAAGCGTATTCATATAGGCATGTACGTACATACATATATTCAGAGATATGCATGTCGAAGAGATCGTAATCCATTTGGGACTAGGATGAACACTGCATCGGCTATCTATGGACATATACAGAAAATAATGACCAACAAACATTTGGGGATCATATACTACTCCGTCACATTGGATGATTCGATCGATGACCCATGTCCGCATGGCCGATTCGTGAATGGATTCCAAAGACGAGTCGTTCTTTCGTCGCGGTATCTGTATCAGAGAATGAAGCCGACCCATTTTTGCCGGCGGCGGCTAACACTAATTTTTTGCCTCCGGCGGCGGCGGCTTGATGGCTAAGCCGATATAAATTCGTCTATTCGGCGGCGGACAATTATCCATTATAAAATCGATTTGAAGTAATCCGAATGGTAATGAGATTAGTTGTACAACCAAACTTACAATCAAATTTTCATTTCATTTACATTTTCTGAGCTAAATGGTTGCAAAGCTATTATAGAAACATGATACTGATGGATTTTGGGTTGAAAGTTAAACATTTTAACAAAAAATACAACAATTATTAATAAATTTTTCTGATTTAAATCAATATTTTTGATTACTTGGCGGCTAATTATGAGTCGAGATGAGTCGATATATTCGGCGGCGGCTTCGGCTGGAAGAAACTGGTCGGCGGCGGCTAAAATCGGCGGCGCGACTCGGCGGCTTCATTCTCTGATCTGTATGTCGGCGAACAGATGGGTTGTGGCTAACGCTGATCAATAATTCGATTGATCAGCCCCCTACTTTGACAAAATAAAATGGCATAAATTGTTCAGTTTTGAATTAACGAGTTGGCTGATAAGTCCCCGGTCTGACACATAGATGGCGTCGCTAGTATTAAATGAATATTATTTTTATACGAGTATAGTACCAACCTTCAAATGATTCGTGTCAAAATTTGACGTCTGTAAGTCAATTAGTTTGTGAGAAAATGGAAAAAAAGGAATTTCGTGTTTTGATAAAATACTGTTTTCTGAAGGGGAAAAATACGGTGGAAGCAAAAGCTTGGCTTGATAATGAGTTTCCGGACTCTTCCCCAGGGAAATCAACAATAATTGATTGGTATGCAAAATTCAAGCGTGGTGAAACGAGCACGGAGGACGGTGAACGCAGTGAACGCCCGAAAGAGGTGGTTACCGACGAAAACTTCAAAAAAATTCACAAAATGATTTTGAATGACCGTAAAATTAAGTTGATCGAGATAGCAGAGGCCTTAAAGATATCAAAGGAACGTGTTGGTCATATCATTCATCAATATTTGGATATGCGGAAGCTCTGTGCAAAATGGGTGCCGCGCGAGCTCACATTTGACCAAAAACAACAACGCGTTGATGATTTTGAGCGGTGTTTGCAGCTGTTAACCCGTAATAAACCCGAGTTTTTCCATCGATATGTGACAATGGATGAAACATGGCTCCATCACTACACTCCTGAGTCCAATCGACAGTCGGCTGAGTGGACAGCGACCGGTGAACCGTCTCCGAAGCGTGGAAAGACTCAAAAGTCCGCTGGCAAAGTAATGGCCTCTGTTTTTTGGGATGCGCATGGATTAATTTTTATGGATTATCTTGAGAAGGGAAACACCATCAACAGTGACTATTATATGGCGTTATTGGAGCGTTTGAAGGTCGAAATCTCGGCAAAACGGCCCCATATGAAGAAGAAAAAAGTGTTGTTCCACCAAGACAACGCATCGTGCCACAAGTCATTGAGAACGATGGCAAAAATTCATGAATTGGGCTTCGAATTGCTTCCCCACCCACCGTATTCTCCAGATCTGGCTCCCAGCGACTTTTTCTTGTTCTCAGACCTCAAAAGGCTGCTGCCAGGGAAAAAATTTGGCGGACTTATCAGCCAACCTGTTAATTTTTTTCCTACGCGAAATGGATCAACCCCAGTACAGGACTAGTCCCTAGTGCGTATGAACCAGTCCAAAACGTATGGAAGGGACCGGTCACTTTAACATGTGATTGTCATTGACGGGGTAAATTTACACTTTAGGAAGCGACTTAGACTCATTCCAAAGGACACGTCTTTATTAATAATTGTTATAATTTTTGCCAAAATTTCTAACCTTCCATCTACAATCAATCAATTTGAAGTTGCTTAATAGTTTTGCAAAAATTAGCTCAGAAAATTTTATATCGGCTTAGCTCACAAGCCGCCGCCGCCGGAGGCAACAATTTAGTGTCAGCCACTGCCGACAAAAATGGGTCGGCTTCATTCTCTGGTCACGATGTTATAGACGTGTTTCGAACAAGGTTGATAAAGTTCACGCTTTTATACTTTTTTCATACTATTTGAGTGTTAAAAGTACTGCCCACGAACAAACCGTACATTCAAAAGAAGTTTAGTTGTATCCAAAGATGTTTACCTTCTCTTAAGGATTTTGGTATTGATTCCGAGCCAAAGATCTAGGATCAATAAAATTAAAATTAGGAAACACATTGCAATGTGGATTTTTAATTATTTTTTTGCAATTCACGAAAAGTTACATGTTTTTGAAAATTTATTAAGGCAAAGTTAACTATCATAAACATTTTATTTTCGGGAGGTTCAACGGTAATTCACTTTGGGTTTAGTGACTTATCCGAATTTATTCTGATAATTGATTGATAGTTTAGCTACAGGTAGAGGAATGTTGTAGGTCCGAAACGGCCGTCCATCCAACCATCCAACCATCTTTCAGTATTTCTGAAATAATTCTGAAAAAATACATTGGAAATACGTTTTTTTTTTTAATTGAAACACATCATAATTTCTACTAGAAATCGAGCCTGAATTTGGAAAATCAAGTTAACACATTTTTAAGGGACTTTCTTTATGTACTAAGAATAAAAATGCTGAAAACAGGAATAATTCAAATTTGTTTCTTAGAATCAATTATCCTCTTCTTTGGATAATTGACATGGAAAAATGTCTTAGCCGAGCTAAGATAAATTATAAATTACCACTTAGGCCCCCAAAATTATGTTCTGTGTCGGTTTCTAGCCCATATGATCAATTTGCTCCCTATTACATGCCGTGGAATGAAGGGCAGCGACGTTTTTTTTAATTTTGACGATTTGCGGTGCTTCTTTTTTAATAATGTGGAAATAGAAAGAATTTCAAGTAAACCTGATTTAATATACCCGATTTCTAAAAAATCCCAAAGGTATTTGGGATTATTATACCATACCCACAGCAACTCATTATGTTTGAGAATAATAACTTCACAGAAAAAATTTCACGAAAATTTTTCCAACTAGTCTTAATTGAGTTTAACAAAATCAAATAAAAATTTAATTAATTCAACAAATTTTTAAAGGAAAAAAAAAATCAATCACAAAATGAATAATAGTACCACTATTGTGGTAAAGGGTAATAAGTTTGTGCATTTGTATGAAACGCCGAGAAGGAGTAGTCATAAATTAATTAAATTCTGAGTCGATTTAGAGATGTCCGTCTGTCTGTTGATGTATTTTTGTGTGCAAAGTCCAGCTCGCAGTTTAAGTCCGATCGTCCTCAAATTTGGCATAGGGCCCTTTTTCGGCTCTGGTTATAAATAATGTATTTATCAACCGATCTTGTTCGAATTTCGTAAAATCAAGTATTTTAGACTTTCCTTACTTGGTTTTTAATTGGATACAGATAGATATCTACCAAATACAGAGTGGCTGATGTATAATATAACAAAGAAAAATTCCAAATATGTCGGAAATAACTTAAAATTTTGCAATCAATTTAGATTTATTCCAACTGCATACGTTTGGCACGAAAATTCCCCAATTTATTGAAATTCCGCTCCAAATCTCTCCAAGTCCCCAACTCAAATGTTCGTCCCCATTCAAAAAAATATCCCTAATTAGGGAAAAAATCCCCAATACTGTTGCCAACACTGTTGCGAAATTACACCAATGAATAGATCCATGTCGAAGATTGTATTGAATTACAAAAACACCGTTGCGAGTTCGATATCTCCTGGTGACATAAAGATATTCAATGTACAAATTGTATCATAAAGAGAACAAGTATATACGGCCGTAAGTTCGGCCAGGCCGAATCTTATGTACCCTCCACCATGGATTGCGTAGGAACTTCTACTAAAGGCTGTCATCCACAAACGAATTACTTGGGTTGCGATAACACTTGCCGATGGCAAGGTATCGTAAAACTTTTTAACACTGTCTGCTAAATTGTAAGTTAGTCCATAAGGGGTATATATTAAACAAAAAAAAGGCCGATTAAATACGTATATAATTCAGTTTGACAAAATTTTCTATAGAAATAAAAACTTGACAAAATTTTCTATAGAAATAAAATGTTGACAAAATTTTCTATGGAAGTAAAATGTTGACAAAATTTTCTATAGCAATAAAATTTTGACAAAATTTTCTATAGAAATAAAATGTTGACAAAATTTTCTATAGAAATAAAATGTTGACAAAATGTTTTATAGAAATAAAATGTTGACAAAATTGTCTATAGAAATAAAATGTTGACAAAATTTTCTACAGAAATAAATTTTTTACAAAATTTTCTATAGAAATAAAATTTTGACAACATTTTCTATGGAAATAAAATGTTGACAAACATTGCTATAGAAATAAACTTTTTACAAAACTTTCTATAGAAATGAAATTTTGACAAAACTTTCTATAGTAATAAAATTTGACAATTTTTGCATGGCTGTTAGAGGCCATATACTAACGAAATGTACCAAATTTCAACCGCATCGGATGACTTTTGCTCCTCCAAGAGGCTCCGGAGGTCAAATCTGGGGATCGGTTTATATGGGAGCTATATATAATTATGGACCGATATGGACCAATTTTTGCATGGTTGTTAGAGACCATATACTAACACCACGTACTAAATTTCAATTGGATCGGATGAATTTTGCTCATCCAAGAGGCTCCAGAGTTCAAATCTGGGGATCGGTTTATATGGGAGCTATATATAATTATGGACCGATATGGACCAATTTTTGCATGCTTGTTAGAAACCGTATACTAACATCAGGTACCCAATTTCAAACGGATCGGATGAATTTTGCCCCTCCAAGAGGCTCCGGAGGTCAAATCTGGGGATCGGTTTATATGGGAGCTATATATAATTATGGACCGATATGGACCAGTTTTTGCATGGTTGTTAGAGACCATATACTAACACCACGTACCAAATTTCGATCGGGTAGGATGAAGTTTGCTCCTCCAAGAGGCTCCGGAGGTCAAATCGGGGATCGGTTTATATGGGAGCTATATATATTTATGGACCGATATGGACCAATTTTTGCATGGTTGTTAGAGACCGTATACTCACATCAGGTACCAAATTTCAACCGGATCGGATGAATTTTGCCCCTCCAAGAGGCTCCGGAGGTCAAATCTGGGGATCGGTTTATATGGGGGCTATATATAATTATGGACCGATATGGACCAATTTTTGCATGGTTGTTAGAGACCGTATACTTAGACCACGTACCAAATTTCAACCGGATCGGATGAATTTTGCTGCTCCGGAAGGATCCGCAAGCCAAATTTGGGGATCGGTTTATATGGGGGCTATACGTAAACGTGGGCCGATATGGCCCATTTTCAATACCATCCGACCTACATCAATAATAACTACTTGTGCCAAGTTTCAAGTCGATAGCTAGTTTCGTTCGGAAGTTAGCGTGATTTCCACAGACGGACGGACAGCCGGACAGACGGACAGACGGACAGACGGACGGACGGACGGACATGCTTAGATCGACTCAGAATTTCACCACGACCCAGAATATATATACTTTATGGGGTCTTAGAGCAATATTTCGATGTGTTACAAACGGAATGACAAAGTTAATATACCCCCCATCCTATGGTGGTGGGTATAAAAAGAGAGAGATAGAAAGAAAGAGAATAAAATCTATAAACAGAAATGAGGGCAACAACCTCGCGTAAAAATAAATTTGTGCGTATAAAGAATTTGTTATACATCCAAAAACGGCTCGTAAGCATACCGTTGCTTGTCAGCTGTTTGTTTTTGATGCTAATTTGGTGCTTTTAGCACCAAATTTAGTGCTTTTTGGTTTCCAAAAAGCACCAAATTTCCTTTTTAATGCTTTCTGGCATTTTCGTTTAGTGCTTTTCTCAATTTGAACAATATTAAGTTTAATTGACGAAATATTTTCATACAAAAATTCGATTGTTATTAAGTTGGTATAGATCAATTTTTTAATCAATATTGGTATTTAGGGTATTGGTTAGAACCAATTTGGTGCAGGCATGCTTATACTCATACCCGGTAATAGGAATTTTGACTGGGAAATGTCTAGCGACGAGTGCCGAATTTGTGAACTTGATAAAGATGTAATTAACAACGTTTGTGTTAAATTAACAAAAGCACTCATAACTGAAATAAATATTAATATTTCCAAATTTAATGTCGAACAAGTAGATACAGCAGTAAGTTCGGACGGGCCGAATCTTAAATACCCACCACCATGAATCAAATATAATAGTTTACTTTGAAAACTCTTCGTCGTAGCGGGTTACTTGATAATACATAGCATTTTGGGGGTTTGATGACAAATCTTCTCCCAAGCAAATCAGTTCAACCAGTACGCTTCCCGAAGAAAAAATTTAAAGATTCTACCTATGAAGACCAGATCAGATTCTGGATTTATGAGAACCATTTTTTTTTTTTTGAGTTTTAGAGAAATCATAAATATATAGTGTATATGATGAAAAACGCTTTGATTTGAAATATTAAATCTGTAGATTTTTCCGTCATTATTTAAATGAATACCATGAGTAAAATCTGGAAACTTTACTTTCAGTTCCAAGCAATTTTCATGATCAGTGCGCCTGCTATACCCTGAAAGAAGTGTTTTCTTTTCTGAGGAACGACATTTTAGACAAGAAAAGTTTTCTTTTGACACAAATTTTAGGGACAATCTTTGAACCGCTTATCAAAAATTCGGATTAGTTTGCTCTAAACGAAAATACTTTATACGAAAGGGGAATTTCGTTTGTCTAAAATTTCATTCCGGAGGAAAATATTTGTTGGGTGTACCCTCAAGAAGTTAAATCGGTCTATATCGATGCCTTGCCAAATGGACCGGTAAAAATAAATGCAATACAGATTTTGAGGGCCTAAAATTACAGTATATTTAAATTTTTGTGCAAATCGGATAAAAACTACGGTTCCTAGAAGCCAAAGGAGTTAAATCTGGAGATCGGTCTATGTGGAGGCTACACTAAAACATGGGTCGACACACACCATATTCGGCTGACCTATTTGTGGTCAGCCGGATTCCAGAAGTCCTAGAAATAAATTCTGGAGTTAGGTCTATATGAGGGCTATACAAACATGGACCAATATTCACCACCTCTTAATGTTCCTCAAATACCTCTAGAATTCCACTTTCAGACGAATTGGATGAAAACTACGAATTCTAGAAGCCCAAAAAGTAAAATCGGGAGATCAGTCTATATAGGGGCTATACCAAAACACGGACCGAAACGGACCATTTTCAACGCACCTCTTTATGGTCATAAGATACGTCTATACTTCTAATTTCCGGCAAATCGGATAAAAACTATGAATTCTAGAAGACCAAGAAATAAAGTTGGTAGATCGAAAATATGGACCAATAGGAGCCATTTGCGACACACCTATTTGTGATCTTAAAATACCTCTACATTTTCAATTTCAAGCAAATCGGCTAGAAAATATAGTCTCTAGACGCCCAAGAAGTAAAATCGAGATATAGGTCTATATAGGCGTTATACCAAAAAATGGACCGATACACCTCAATTTGAGGTCCCAGAATAGCTCTAGATTTCCAATTTCAGGCAAATCGTGTAATAAATGCAGTTTATAGAAGCCTAAGAATAAAAATCGGGAGATCGGTCTATATGGCGACTATACCTAAACATGAACCGATACGGACCATTTTCGACACCTCTTTATGGTCCTAAAATATCTCTAGATTTTCAATTTCAGGCAAATCGGATTGAAAAGACAGTTTCTAGACGCCAAAGAAGCAAAATCGGGAGATCGGTATATATAGGGGCTATACCTAACCATGGACCGATACGGACCATTTTCTACACACCTCTTTATGGCCCTAAAATACCTCTAGATTTCCAATTTCAGGCAAATCGGATAGAAAATACAGTTTCTAGACGCCCAAGAAGAAAAATCAGGAAATCGGTCTATATGGGGGCTATACCAAAACATGGACCGATGGGCACCATTTTCGGCACACCTTTTTATGGTCCTCAATTACCTCTAGATTTTTAATTTCAGGCAAATTGGATAAAAACTACGGTTTTTATAAGCCCAAGACCCCAAATCGGGAAATCGATTTATATGGGGACTATATCAAAACTTGGACCGATATAGCCCATCTTTGAACTTGACGATCTTGAAACAAAAAACGAATCTATGCCAAATTTCAGTACGATAGCGCCATTATTGAAGGCTGTAGCGTGATTACAACAGACAGACGGACATGCTTATATCGTCTTAGAATTTCTCCATGATCAAGAATATATATACTTTATATAGTCGGGAATAGATATTTCGATGTGTTAAACACGGAATGACAAATTTATACCCCCATCACCATTCTACGATTATGGTGATGGGTATAAAAAATGTTATTGTCCATTTGAAAGACATTACTGACCAAAATGAATTGGATGAAAGCATTCAAAGTGATCAAGGTGTACACTTGAATAGAGGTTCATAATTTCATAAAAGTGCAAATGCGTCAAATCAATACACGAAATCTTCTACAATACATCTTAGGAAGTTTCTTTTTTTTTTGTTTTATTATTTTAGTTGGCGTTAGTAGTTTTTGTGGTGGGTGGTGGTATGTTAGAATTTATAATACAGTTTGGTGCTTTTTGACTTCCGGGAGTTGGCTTCACTGCGACAGCCCATACAAACGATTCCCCAACGATAGCAAAAGGTAAACGTTTCGTAAGATTGAGAAAAAAAAAACAAAAATGTACGTTTTAATTTTGTATCAACTGATCAAAACACAAGATTAGCGTGAATATATATTTCTTTGAAAAAATACTATTGTATTTAAAACGGACAATGAGACTTTGATATTATCGGTGAAATTCATTTTAAGTGCAAACAATCAATCTTTTTCTGCCTGTTCTTGATAGTATGTTGGTGCGTTCTTTCAATTAAGCTAATCGCCAAAAATAATCATAGGTTGCCGTTCTGTTACGGCTACGTTACATTTTTATATGAATAACCAGAAATTTACTCATTTGCACTAAAGGCCGGTATGCACCTCTAGCGAAATTTTCGGTGGCAAAAATTTATATAAGTCTACAACAAAAAAACAGGGCTGTGTATACAAATTTTAAACCAGCTAATCGTTTTTAAAAATTGTTAATATATGTTCCAAATATTCCTCAAATAAATTGTTTATTATTTACAGACCTTTTAAAACTTTTACGCACACTATGATTGTAATAAATTAAATGTTTGCTGCCAAAATATGCTTTTGACAACCCTGTTATTTTCATTAGAGGTGCGTACACACAAAAAAATATTTTTCTGAGTCAATCACGAAATTAATTGATCCAATTAATTTTTTAATTGAAATGTCTTCAATCACGAAAATGATAGTATCAATCACAGTTTTAATTGGGCATAGAAAAAATCCTTGATTAAAAAATTAATTGATGTCATTAGCAATTTTTAATTAATTTTTTAATTGATTCAATTAAAAATTTAATCGATTTTGAATGCAAACCCCAATTAATTTTTTATTTAAAAAGGTAACTATTTTCAACTACTTTCTGAATTGGCTTAGAATTTTTATTTTGATTAAGAAATGTTCATCACTTTTTTTAACTGACTTCGTCTTCTGAATTTGATTAAAAACTTAATTCTATCAATTAATTTTTTAATTAAAAATTTTAAAATTTTCAATCATTGACTTAATTAACCTAATGTTTCTACCTTGATTAAAAAGTTAATTGTATCAATTAATTTATTAATTAAAAAAACATTCAACTTCAATTAACATTTTAATTGGAAATATTCTGGTGATATTTTTTTCTGTGTACCAGCTTACGAAATTGAACGCTACCGAAAATTTCGTTAGCATAAATATCAATGCATTTCTTATGGGAATGAAATTTTTCGCTAGAGGTGCATACCGGCCTTAAAGAAAAAAAAACAACGTATTGACATTATGATGTCACACAATGGAATTTTTAAAGTTCTACACACTACACTCAAAAAAAGTTTACTTGGATCCAAAGATGTTGACCTTCCTTTAAGGATTTTGGTATTGATTCCGAGCCAAAGATGCGGGTTCTTTAAAATAAAGACATTTTTGTGTGACCTATCTGGCTTTAAATCTAGGATCTATAAAATTAAAATTAATAAATCTATTCACGTACAAACAAATGCCAGTTTAAAAATACAAATTATGACGGATATTTCGAAGTAAATAATATTTACTTAATTCCAAAAAAAATGTAAACCAAAGATGCTAAAATGTGTTTCTTTACTTTAAAGAAAATTTGCCTTTATGTCCTAAATTTAATGAAACAAATTTTTGAAGCAAAGATTATAAACTTTCTTTTAATTAAAATTTCATTATTTTAAAGAAATTTGTCCTTAATAGTGTGTAAATTGCGCATCCTAAAATTGAGGTTGCGTAATCTTTAATATCACGTAAATAATGTTTTCAGTTTATGCAAGAGTAGTTTAAACCCCCATCTGAATCGAGTCTCATTCAATTTCCCGTCCACAGCAAACATCATCTGCATAATTCTAGAATATGACATAGATCCATAATAGATCTGTGTGAGGTTTTGCCTTCGGGAGAAAAATAACATTATTGTGCTCCTTTTTCCCAATTTTGAATTCTTTACTGGGATACATTATCACTGAAAGATTCATGGAATGTTCTATGCCCCCAACCGTTCTATGCAATTGTACATTCTTTTTATTTTTTCTTTTTGGTAATCCATCCAAGTGATGGTTTTGAAAAACATTTCACATTTTACCAAAGCAATAAAAACAACAACCACAACCGGAAGTTGAAAATGCTGGTGTGCCTGGTATTTAGTTTTTCCATTTCAGCCATCTTGTTTGGTATTGTTTCATGTGATGGTGTACACATACATGGGCATTGTTTAGAATAGGTATACGAATAAACTGAAGGAGCACAGTGGGTCGTTCAAACACCAACATAGACACAGTGACATTAAATAAACACAGATACCAAAATCAATGTTGTCAAATTTAGGGGAAAGTTGATATCTAGTCAATCCGATATCTTATCCAAAGCAACATCAACATCGATTGAGAAATGCTAAAGATGAAAATCGACTCTTTTCTCAAAATCTACTCAAATAAATTCATGGATTTTTGACGGAAAATCGGTCACTAAGAAAAACTTTGTATCAGGGAAATGCGATTTCCATGATAAGCAAAATTGGTAATTCAAAGATATTGCACATTTTGTCTTCGTTTCCCATTAATTACAGATATACCTGCATTTGGGTTTATTATCCATGAACCACTCTAACGCCGTGTAGCTTCTACAAAAGCGTTGTAGAAAAACAATGAAAATCTTCCTTTTGGGTTCGGTGCAATCATTTCGCATAAGGTTTTCTATTTTATTATTACGGAATTAATTTCAAAAAATAAATATACGTACAAATAGTTTACTTACCTTTTTCATTTGAATCTAAAGACGTTTTGAAATATGCTGGGACACATTTCACTTCTAATTCCTAGACTGGCGAGAGGTGTTTCGATACACTTTTCGAATAATTTTTTGAAAATTTTGTGTGTTGGTTTTGTTCTTATTTTTTTTTTTTCGTTGTACATCCTTTCTTGGTTTAAAAATTCGAATTTATTGCCTTAACAGTGCAAAGCAAATGAGAAGTGATAAATAATTGCAACTTTCACACAGAGAAGGAATATGATCAACTCAAAAATGTTCACAACCATGTTATTGTCACGGAAATTTGTATCCGATTTCGACGAGTCAGTTTATATTTGGCTAAAATAACAATACGTTTGCGACAACAATTTTCCATATAACATTTTTCTCTTGAAACATCACAGGAGATTAGTGTATTGTCACTTTGAGGAAAAATGAAGAGAGGAGAGTATCCCATTTTCGAAAAATAGTAAAAGCATCTTAACACCAATATAAACATTTGTTTCTTTTTGTTTATATAATCTTTACTTTTTTATTTTATTTATATATTAAAAATTTAGAACTGATTTAGTTAATGTCAAAATAGAAAATAATTAATAATAAGCCTCGATTAAAAACAATAAAAATCTTTCGCTTTATAATAAAATTAATTTTCGGAATAAACCAGCAAATGGTGTATGGATTTAAAGTGCTTATTTGCCTACTACATTTTCCCCACCCTTTTCTGTAGAAATGTGCGTACAAATTATGTGGTAATTTTAAGCTACCAATGGGTTGTTACCAATAATGCAGCGTATAGTCTATTGGTTATTTTGAGCGACATCTCCTCGTTAAATTCTCCGCTCAAATATAAATAGGTAGCCATGTAAGTAGGCGTTCACTACACGCAAAGAAAAAAAACGTTTGGAAAACGTGTACCGAAAACGTTTTTCTTTTGTTAGAGTTTTTTGAATTGCTTCGAAAATTTTAAACTTTTATCATCAAAAAAATTCGTTTGTTACAAAATTTTTATTTTTTCAATAAAAAAAGTTATTTTTGAAACAACAACACAGTCCATTTCCTTTATATCAAACACTGTTCTTTTCTGACTTTAGGTCTTTAATAAGACACATTTTATAGTTCAAAATTTAATATACTACAATGTAATGTTGAACATTTTTTCGGAATCTTCCGAACATATCTGGAATATATGTTAAAAAAAAAAATTAAAAAAACTTTGGTCGAAGCAGTGATCGAACCCACGACCCTTGGCATGCAAGTCGGACGTAGCAACCACTGCTCCACGGTGCCAAACTAAATGTTTGTTTCTGTTAAATAAACTTTGTTTATTTGGTTCGTGGGCGCCGCAAGCTATGCTATATAAATATAACTTATATGGGTAATTATCTATTGATGACCATAACAGGTACATAGCTCAGTGGTTAGTGTGTTGGCTTACAAAGTGCATGGTCCGCGGTTCGATTCTCCGTCCAGGCGAAAGGTAAAAAAAATTTAAAATTTATAAAATCATATAATTTCTTCTACATTGTTGGTATTACAGGAAAAGGTGTTAAGAACTAAAAAACCCCGTGGATGTGAGAAAGATGTAAGGGAAAATGCAATTAGCAAGAAAACAATGTTTTTTTGTTTTTTTTTTAGTTTGTCTTTATGAAATCCTGGAAAAGAATAAACGTTTATCACAAAAAGTATATACTTTTCTTCCAAATACACTTACTTACAGCGAAAAGCAAATGAGAAACGAACTTTGTTTGTCTAAAATTTCGTTTGGGAGGAAAGAATTATTTTTTTGCGTGTACTTACCCGAACAAGCCGACCGATTCTCCAGCGAAAAAAATGTGTCTGCCCAAAAAAACAAATAAAGTAAAGGCTCAATTTCAAACACACTGTTAAGAAATATGTTTTTCATATGTTCCGATATAAACAAAATGTGTTTATATATACATTTACAAATTTCGAGTAAACCTATATATATTGTGATATTTTATTCAGAGAGCGTGAGAGATAAACGCAACTTAAAAACAAGTAAGGAAAGTCTAAAGTCGGGCGGGGCCGACTATATTATACCCTGCACCACTTTGTAGATCTAAATTTTCGATACCATATCACATCCGTCAAATGTGTTGGGGGCTATATATAAAGGTTTGTCCCAAATACATACATTTAAATATCACTCGATCTGGACAGAATTTGATAGACTTCTACAAACTCTGTAGACTCAAAATTTAAGTCGGCTAATGCACTAGGGTGGAACACAATGTTAGTAAAAAAATATGGGAAACATTTAAATCTGAAGCAATTTTAAGGAAACTTCGCAAAAGTTTATTTATGATTTATCGCTCGATATATATGTATTAGAAGTTTAGGAAAATTAGAGTCATTTTTACAACTTTTAGACTAAGCAGTGGCGATTTTACAAGGAAAATGTTGGTCGAAAACAAAAAAAACACATATATATGGGAGCTAAATCTAAATCTGAACCGATGTCAACCAAATTTGGCACGCATAGCTACAATACTAATTCTACTCCCTGTGCAAAATTTCAACTAAATCGGAGTTAAAAATTTGCCTCTGTGGTCATATGAGTGTAAATCGGGCGAAAGCTATATAGGGAAGATGTATTTAAATCTGAACCGATTTCAACCAAATTTGGCACGCATAGCTACAATGCTAATTCTACTCCCAGTGCAAAATTTCAACTAAATCGGAGTTAAAAATTGGCCTCTGTGGTCATATGAGTGTAAATCGGGCGAAAGCTATATATGGGAGACATATCTAAATCTGAACCGATTTCAACCAAATTTGGCACGCATAGCTACGATGCTAATTCTACTCCCTGTGCAAAATTTCAACTAAATCGGAGTTAAAAATTGGCCTCTGGGGTCATATGAATGTAAATCGGGCGAAACCTATATATGGGAGCTATATCTAAATCTGAACCGATTTCAATCAAATTTGGCACGCATAGCTATAATGCTAATTATACTCCCTGTGCAAAATTTAAACTAAATCGGAGCAAAAAATTGGCCTCTGTGGTCATTTGAGTGTAAATCGGGCGAAAGCTATATATGGGAGCTATATCTAAATCTGAACCGATTTCAACCAAATTTAGCACGCATAGCTATAATGCTAATTCTACTCCCTGTGCAAAATTTCAACTAAATCGGAGCAAAAACTTGGCCTCTGTGGGCAAATGAGTGTAAATCGGGCGAAAGCTATATATGGGAGCTATATCTAAATCTGAACCGATTTGGCTGATATTTTGCAAGTTTTTCGAGACTCATAAAATATTCGGATGTGCAGAATTTGAGGAAGATCGGTTGATATACACGCCAATTATGACCAGATCGGTGAAAAATATATATGGCAGCTATAACTAAATCTGAACCGATTTTTTCCAAAATCAAAAGGGTCGTCTTTGAACCGAAACAGGTCCCTATACCAAATTTTAGGACAATCTGACTAAAACTGCAAGCTGTACTTTGCACACAAAAATACATCAACAGACAGACAGACAGACGGACAGACAGACAGACAGACGGACATCGCTAAATCGACTCTGAATTTAATTCTAAGACGATCGGTATACTAAACGATATGTCTCAGACTTTTCCTTCTTGGCGTTACATACAAATGCACAAACTTATTATACCCTGTACCACAGTAGTGGTGAAGGGTATAAAAAATATGGGAAACATTTAAATCTGAAGCAATTTTAAGGAAACTTCGCAAAAGTTTATTTATGATTTATCGCTCGATATATATGTATTAGAAGTTTAGGAAAATTAGAGTCATTTTTACAACTTTTCGACCAAGCAGTGGCGATTTTACAAGGAAAATGTTGGTCGAAATCAGAAAAACATATATATGGGAACTAAATCTAAATCTGAACCGATGTCAACCAAATTTGGCACGCATAGCTACAATGCTAATTCTACTCCCTGTGCAAAATTTCAACTAAATCGGAGCAAAAAATTGGCCTCTGTGGTCATTTGAGTGTAAATCGGGCGAATGCTATATATGGGAGCTATATCTAAATCTGAACCGATTTCAACCAAATTTGACACGCATAACTACAATGCTAATTCTACTCCCTGTGCAAAATTTCAACTAAATCGGAGCGAAAAGTTGGCCTCTGTGGGCAAATGAGTGTAAATCGGGCGAAAGCTATATATGGGAGCTATATCTAAATCTGAACCGATTTGGCTGATATTTTGCAAGTTTTTCGAGACACATAAAATATTCGGATGTACGGAATTTGAGGAAGTTCGGTTGATATACACGCCAATTACGACCAGATTGGTAAAAAATATATATGGCAGCTATATCTAAATCTGAACCGATTTTTTCCTAAATCAATAGGGATCGTCTTTGAGCCGAAACAGGACCCTATACCAAATTTTAGGACAATCAGACTAAAACTGCGAGCTGTACTTTGCACACAAAAATACATCAACAGACAGACAGACGGACAGACAGACGGACAGACAGACAGACAGACGGACATCGCTAAATCGACTCAGAATTTAATTCTAAGACGATCGGTATGCTAAACGATGGGTGTCAGACTTTTCCTTCTTGGCGTTACATACAAATGCACAAACTTATTATACCCTGTACCACAGTAGTGGTGAAGGGTATAAAAACCGTTCGGAAAACGTGTACCGAAAACGTTTTTCTTTTGTTAGAGTCTTTTGAATTTCTTCGAAAATTTTAAACTTTTATCACCTTTTATCATTTTTGAACCAAAAACACAGTCCATTTCGTTTATATCAAGCACTGTTCTTTTCTGACTTTAAGTATTTAATAAGACACATTTTGCAGTTTCATAGTAAAAATTTAATATAGTAGTATGTAATGTTGAACACCTTTTCGGAATCTTCCGAACATATCTGGAATATATGTAAAAAAAACCTTTTTGGTGTTCGGTCGACGCAGGGATCGAACCCAGGACCCTTGTTATGCACTGCTCAACGGTGCCCAACTAAATGTATGTTTCTGTTAAATAAAATTTGTTTAATCGTTTCTGTTAAATAATGTTTTGTTTGGACGGTTCGTGGGCTATAAAAAGGAGGTCGCTTGTCATCGAATTTAACATAGAATCGGGCAGCACTCAGTGATAAGAGGCAAGTTCACCACTGTGGTATCACAATGTACTGCCGCACACTATGCTATAAAATATAACTTATAACGATAAGTGTCTATTAATGACAATAACAACTACGTAGCCCAGTGGATAGTGTTTGCTTATAAACTGTAAGGTCCTCGGTTTGATTCTCCGTCCAAAAGAAAGATAAAATTTAACAAATTTATAAAATTGAATAATTTCCTCAACATTGTTTGTATTACAGAAAACGGTGCTAAGAACTAAATAATCTCGTGGAAGTGAGAAAGATGTGAGGGAATATGCAATTAGGCAGATTTTTTTTTTTTTTTTTTTTTTTTTTTTGTTGAGCACAATCTTCCCTGTGAGAAAATTCTTCCCATCAATAATATGTTTGGGCTCAAAATGCTTCCAAACATATAATATTTTCACGTAAAACAAACATAATAATGTTTCGGCAATATCCAATAATATATGTGCTTCCTGCAAAAAATGTTTGCAACATATGTTAGAGAAGCGATTTCTTTTTGAGGGTGCAGTGATTTTCTTTTGTGTTGCTCGTAAGGAGAAAATCTACTCAGAATTGAATTTCGTTATTTCGCAGTTTCGGACGCAATTTTTTAACCATCTACTTTATA
This sequence comes from Haematobia irritans, assembly GCF_050003625.1. Taxonomy (NCBI): domain Eukaryota; kingdom Metazoa; phylum Arthropoda; class Insecta; order Diptera; family Muscidae; genus Haematobia; species Haematobia irritans. Next base: position 87,025,124 of record NC_134398.1, read on the forward strand.
GTCTATGAATGTATATCCCAATATGAGTAAGTACTGGGAGAAAAATACGCTCACGAAAATACTCAAACTCAGGAACATAATCGTGAGCTTGATTTGTTGTTAAGATATTAAAAACGCTCTCGATTTGAATCATGCTCGCGTTTTCAATCTGGTAAATTACTCAGACAATTCTAGGCTTGACCATATATTTCGACGGACAAAATATTCTCGTCGCACCCTCCACAAAAATCGTCTCTGTAACATATACTCCCAAATATATTCTGCTTCAACCATATATATTTTCACAATGTGTTCAAACAAGTATATTTTTGTATGGTTGTATCAAAAAGTCTTAAATATTATTGTGTTTGAATACAAATAAGTCAATAACAAATCATATATTTAAAAATATTTCGTTATATATCACCATTTATTTTTTCACCATCACCATTTAGTTTTTTCCCTCTATTCAAGCACGCTTTCTCTTTCTCTCTCTTACGATTCTAAACATATATATATGTTTATACGAAATTTCTATATTAATACATGTTTGCATCCAGAAACGTTATATTTTAGAAAATTCAATATCTCGAATATAATGTGCTAAAAAATTCCAAACATAACGTCTTTAACGCGTATTCGCAAAAAAAAAGTAAATTTCAAACATCGGTTAGGTTAGGAATAGTGGCAGTCCATTGTGATACCACAGTGGTGAACTTCCCTCTTATCACTGAGTACTGCCCGATTCTATGTTAAACTCGATGACAAGCGACCTCCTTTTTATAGCCGAGTCCGAACGGCGTCCCACATTGCAGTGAAACCACTTTCAAACATAACATACGACTCAACGATTCTTCAGTGAGGTGAAAGAAGATTTTTCGTGAGTCTCGATAATTCTAGTTTCGTGCGCGTGAGTACGGATTTTAATGTGGAAGTTAGAACGACTTGAAGGGCAATGCAATTAGTCAGAAAAAAAAATGAGTTAGCTTTTATTATATTGTTTTGAAATCCTGAAAAAAGAGTCAACGTTGATTAAAATAAAACTATAATTTTCTTCCAAACAAACTTACTTACATTGGTAGAAAACTGCTTCGTACTATTAACGAACGGACTTCGTTGATTATTTTTCATTAATATAACGAAATTTTTCGTTATAAGAACGAAAGTGAAATCAATCGTAAAAAGACAATTTAGTGTTTTCGTTATATTAATGAAATACGTTCCGTTAATATTAAAAAAATAAATTTAAAATTGGTATCTTTCGTCATATTAATGAAATATGTTCGTTAATAGTACGAATGGGACTTTCAATATTTCTGTCTCTCTATACTCTCTCTAATAAGTCTCTCTATAACATATACATGACAATAAGCACGTTTCCGTGTGCATCTTGAAACGGTAAAAAGTTCAACTGAAAAATTGTCTGATGGGCAAACCCTCATTTGGTCATTTGTATTATACAACATTTACGTTCTCTTCGCTGAAGAGTACACAAGCTCATTAGAGTTTCGTTGTGAATTATTAACATAGATCGTGGGTGAGTTAATTTTTTTATATTCGCAAGAAATTTGGTGTAAATTTTTGGGAAGTGAACTTTCTGATGAAAACGTATAACAATTACCGGAATTAACCTTAGTGGAAATTGGAGAAATTGTATTATTTCCTACTGTATATAAATTATATTTCTAAGATCTTAACAAAAAATAATACACTACCAATGACTACACTCAAATACATTAATGGGTTAGGTTTCATTAATATAACGTTTGTGTTCATTAATACAACGTTCGTCTTTCATTCACACAATGAATGATTTTCATTCAAACAACGTATAAGCTGCATCCATTCAATGAATAAGTTTCATTCATACAACGAATAATTTTCGTTAAAACAACGAAAAGGCTACGTTATAGCAACGTAATTGTTCGTTAATACAACGAAATGGATTCCATAAAGGGGTTCGTAAATATAACGTAAAATTACGTTGTTATAATGAAATGCTACGTAGGCTGATTTTAATGAAGAATTTCGTTGATACAACGTAGGAATTCATCGTATTAACTAAACATCGTATAAACAAATGGAAAAAATGGTCTAAAATTTCTTTTAGGACGAAATATTTGTTTGCGTGTAGGGTTCAATCACAAAAAAGATCATTGTGATACTACTTGCCGATCATTGTTATACTATTTCCGAAGAAAATCGGATAGAACTCATGATCTGTCTTCCAACTCTTCACACAAAAAATATTCTTTCCTCTGCTTCGACCAACGAAGTCTCCTTTCATTGTTAAATTTATCTCTTTAAAGACCATTTAACTTTATTATAATTTATAAAATTTAATTCATTCTGGTTAAATTTTCCACAATGCTAAATTGATTTCTTGATTTAAATCCGTTTTTGTTCCCTTTAACGACTTGAACTAAAAAGAGAAAGAAGTTTTATTCAAAAAATAGAACAATAGTATTTTTATAAAAAAGTTTTAGAAAATTTTAACTAAACTGAATTACGAACGCCGATATCACGATAAAAATATGTAAATGTTTTTGGAAAAATTCAAGAGAATTGATTAATTTATTGACGATCTTTTTATCTCTTGTTAAAGAAAATTTCGTAAATCAAGGAAACGTTCTCATATTGGAGAATTTTTAATTAAAACATAATAATTTCCATGAACTAAATAGAATTAAGTTGCAATTAACGTCCTGGAGGGTGTATTTTTATACCCTAAACCACATAGTGGTCAGGGTCCGTCAGTCCATGTATTTGTTGTTCACAGGATTCCGGTTGCAATTCTTAACCGTTTTTGATGAAATTTTGTACAGGGGTTTTTTTGAGCACAAGGGCGCTATTGACTTTGGAAGAAATCAGATCACATTTAGAGATATATTGGCACAAAGTAATCCATTTCATCACCCTTCAAACCTGCAAACTTTCATCGAAATCGGTTCAGATTTAGATATAGCTCTCATATATATGAATTACCCGATTTGGCCATAAGGCCCTTATTTATCAACCGATCTTACTAAAAGATGACTTAGTCTAATATTCAATAGTAGTAACTATATGTGCCAAAAATCATGGAAATCGGTTCAGATTTAGATATAGCACCCATATATATGCATCGCCTGATTTTCCACAATGTGGTCATAATAACCTTATTTATTAACCGAACTTATTGAAATTTAGCACAAAGTAACATTCTGTGGTACCAACCAAATCTGCAAAATATCATACAAATCGGTTCAGGTTTAGATGTATCTCCCATATATATGTAGCGCCCGATTTTGAAAATATTCCTCTTACAACCTTATTTTGACCATCATTTATTAATTTTGACTTCATTTATTAACCGATCGTACTCAAATTTATCACAAAGTAATATGCTGTTATATTAACTAAACCTGCAAAATATCATCCAAATCGGTTCAGATTTAGATATAGCTTCCATATATATGTATAGCTCGACTTTCGCAAAATTTGGTCATAATACTCTTATGTGTTGACTAATGTTACTCAAATTTTGATGTATTAGCCGATCGTAGTTAGACTTACATGTAGCCCTTACATAAATGTATATCCCGATTTTCACAAATTTGGATTTATTGCCCAATTGCGATTTCCTCTCTTTTTATACCCTCCAGCATAGGATGGGGGTATATTAACTTTGTCATTCCGTTTGTAACACATCGAAATATTGCTCTAAGACCCCATAAAGTATATATATTCTGGGTCGTGGTGAAATTTTGAGTCGATCTAAGCATGTCCGTCCGTCCGTCCGTCTGTCCGTCTGTCCGTCCGTCCGTCTGTCCGTCTGTCCGGCTGTCCGGCTGTCCGTCCGTCTGTGGAAATCACGCTAACTTCCGAACGAAACAAGCTATCGACTTGAAACTTGGTACAAGTAGTTGTTATTGATGTAGGTCGGATGGTATTGAAAATGGGCCATATCGGACCACGTTTACGTATAGCCCCCATATAAACCGATCCCCAAATTTGGCTTGGGGAGCCTCCCGGAGCAGCAAAATTCATCCGATCCGGTTGAAATTTGGTACGTAGTCTTAGTATACGGTCTCTAACAACCATGCAAAAATTGGTCCATATCGGTCCATAATTATATATAGCCCCCATATAAACCGATCCCCAGATTTGACCTCCGGAGCCTCTGGAGGGGCAAAATTCATCCGATCCGGTTGAAATTTGGTACCTGATGTTAGTTTACGGCCTCTAATAACCATGCAAAAATTGGTCCGTATCGGTCCATAATTATATATAGCCCCCATATAAACCGATCCCCAGATTTGACCTCCGGAGCCTCTTGGAAGAGCAAAATTCATCCGATCCAGTTGAAATTTGGTACATGGTGTTAGTATATGGTCTCTAACAACCATGCAAAAATTGGTCCATATCGGTCCATAATTATATATAGTTCCCATATAAACCGTCCCCAGATTTGACGCCGGAACCTCTTGGAGGAGCAAAAGTCATCCGATACGGTTGAAATTTGGTACATTTTGTCAATATATGGCCTCTAACAGCCATGTAAAAATTGGTCCATATCGGTCTTTAGTTATATATAGCCGATGACTTATTACACAAAAATTGGTCCATATCGCCAAAAATAATCTACCAAAACTTTATTTCCATAGAATATTTTGTCAAATTTTATTACTATAGAAAGTTTTGTCAAAATTTCATTTCTATAGAAAGTTTTGTCAAAAGTTTATTTCTATACAAATGTTTGTCAAAATTTTATTTCTATAGAAAATTTTGTAATCGACCAAAACTTTATTTCCATAGAAAATTTTGTCAAATTTTATTACTATAGAAAGTTTGTTAAAATTTCATTTCTATAGAAAGTTTTGTCAAAAGTTTATTTCTATAGAAATGTTTGTCAAAATTTTATTTCTATAGAAAATTTTGTAAAAAATTTATTTCTGTAGAAAATTTTGTCAACATTTTATTTCTATACAAAATTTTGTCAAACTAGATTATATACGTATTTAATCGGCCTTTTTTTGTTTAATATATACCCCGTATGGGCTAACTTACAATTTAGAAGACAGTGTTAAAAAGTTTTACGATACCTTGCCATCGGCAAGTGTTATCGCAACCCAAGTAATTCGATTGTGGATGACAGCCTTTAGTAGAAGTTCCTACGCAATCCATGGTGGAGGGTACATAAGATTCGGCCTGGCCGAACTTACGGCCGTATATACTTGTTTAATAATGGGCTACTTGTGGTTACAAAATAATGGCAAATTCTGCTTGAAATATATATATTTTCAGATTTGTTCAAACCATAAAATGTTTGTACTGTGCAAACATGTTATGTTTCACCCCAACCATATCTTTGTTTAGGGGTCCAAATAGTTAACTGCAGTTTCTAAACATTTGTTTGCTTGCACCAAAATGTTAGAATACAAATAAGGACTTTTGTTTGTAATTTGCTGAAAAAAACTGTAAAATGCAAGATAGCCAATCAATCACGAGCAACTTACACTTATGTTGTAATTAATTTTGCATATCTATATAAGTATTTCATATCAACAAAATTTGAGATAACAGCTCTCCGGCTAATTAACCGGCTAAAAATGTGAACTTTAGAAATCTGGACAGGTCTAATATGTTATATACATTAGACCTGTCAGGAAATGTATGAGATTTTTCAAAACTCAATTTTTTAGAATTAAGAATCCTCAATGATTGTAATAAGAACTGTGAAAAAAGATTTTGAAAAACTTTTGCCAAAAAGTTGCTCAACGCGGTTGAAGTCAGGATTTTGGCAATTTTCGAAATTTTTAACAAACAAAATTTTAAATAATTTATTAGTAAATATAAGAAATATCTAAAAGCGCAGTCTTTGAGCTGAATACTCAAGCAAATAATAAAAAATTCAAAAAGTGAAATTTATTGAGCCTTTTGCTTGTTGTAGCCTCTAGAAATCAAAAAATGCAGAACATGTCCGCAATTTTTTTTTTCAATGCATTATATTTTTTCGAGAAAAAAATTATATACATTTGCATATTTTTAATATATTCTTGGAACAATAAGGTATAAAAAAATTAGGTTAAGAATTTTTGGATGTGTCATTAGTCGCTAAAAAATTAATTTCTTTATGAAAAGTCAGAGGCTACAGCAAGCAAACGGCTCAATAAATTTCACTTTTTGAATTTTTTATTATTACTTGCTTGAGCATTTAGCTCAAAGATTGCCCTTTTAGATATTTCTTATATTTACTAATAAATTATTTAAAATTTTGTTTGTACGTATACCTTTAAAATTTTCGAAAATTGCCAAAATCCTGACTTCAACCGCGTTGAGCAACTTTTTTGGCAAAAGTTTTGCAAAATCTTTTTTCACAGTTCTTATTACAATCGTTGAGAGATTCTAAAACTGTAAGTGCTCAATAAAAAATGTGAACTTTGGAAATCTGGACAGGTCTAATATATACATACATATAATTATATTAAAGCCTTTGAAGTAATCTGGCTATTAGTTCTTGTTTTTATTTGTCAAGAATTCATTCTAATTTGCTTTTTAAGGAGATTTTCATTCCATTTCCCAATTACCAATTTTTTTTTTCAATCTTTTTGAAATATGCAACAGCTCACAATACTCTGGCCTAAACGTCAGAAAAACTGAGCAAATGCGAAATGTAATCGAATGCAAATTTAATGATAAACGTCGATGTCCAACAAATTACTCGAGGGTTTATGACCAACATGACCATTGAGATGATGGCACGATTACATGCAAAAAGCAAAAAGATGCAAAAATATCCGACATGGCATAATGTACCATATGTCTTCGACACCAGACCAGGTTGTATAAGGACATGTGATCTTATGAATGTCCTATTCGGTTCGTTGTGTGTGTGTGTTTTTGTGTGTCTGCATGTCCTGTCATTCCCCTTTTTATAGGGCAACGAAACTACTGAATTTCACACGTACTTTGTCTCTTTGTATCCTTTCAGAATGACCGACTTATGATTGGACAATATGTTACCATGTTCGGTGACGTCATTAGTCACGTTAATATTTCTGCAGTCAAATCGGAGGATGGTGGTGACTACGAATGCAAAGCAATTTCTCGAGCCGGTGAAGCATCGCATACTGCTCGACTGAATATTTATGGTGAGTATTTCTTAAATGGATTGCACTAGAAATGTTATACAGGGAGCTGGGCTGTGGCAAAGTAGAGATATATAATCATCTAAAAAGCAAAAGATTGCAACCGAAAAAATTCTATAAATAAAATTTTCTTGTCAACAATTTATGGTACGTACAGTCGACCACGAGTTTGTTACACCCTCAAAAAAAAATCGCTTCTTTAACATATGTTCCAAACATATTTTGCAGGAAGCACATATATTATTGGATACTGCCGAAACATTAATATGTTTGTTTTATGTGAACATATGATATGTTTGGAAGCATTTTGAGTCCAAAAATGTTATATGCTTGGAAGCATTTTTCGTAAAGACGATTGTGCTCATTCCCTAACATACTCGTAATTTTCACCTCCACGAAATAGTTTAGTTCTTGGCACCTTTTTCTGTAATACAAATAATGTTGAAGAAATTATTCACTTTTATACATTTTTTAAATTTTACCTTTCGCCTGCACGGAGAATCGAACCGAGGACCATACAGTTTGTAAGCCAACACACTATCCACTGGGCTACGTAGCTGTCACCAGTAGATATTTATCGTTATAAGTTACATTGATATAGCATAGTTTGCAGCACCCACGAGCCCATGCAAACATAACATTATTTAACAGAAACATACATTTGTTTGCCACGTGGAGCAGTGGTTAGCATGTCTGCCTTGCATGCAAAGGCTCGTGGGTTCAATCCCTGCTCCTACCGAACACTTTTTTTTTTTTTAATTTACACATTTATATTTATACTATATTAAATTTTTATAATGAAACTTCGAAATGTGCGTTATTAAAGATTTATATATAAACGAAATTGACTGATTTTTGGATAAAATATTATTTTTTTATTGCAAAAATAACAATTTTGTAACAAAAAACTGTTTTTGGTACAAAACTTTAAAATTTGGAAGGAATTCAAAAACTCTAACAAAAGAAGAACGTGGAGTCGAGTATAAACATACATAAATAATTTTATAATATAAACATAAATTTAGTTAGGCGTGAACAGTTTTTACTAGCATTTAACACCATCGCTCTAAAATGCCTTCTATATTTCTTTAATAATTCATTTTAAAGAAAATAAACTTTTTAAATTGTTTTAGCTGCAAAACTCGAACTTAATGCCTGCTTTTATATTTGAAGGTGTACGTCAACTCCTCGTGTACTACATTAATAAAGAGGAACTAAACTTTGTTTTTATACATTTTACTGTGTAATTTTTCACTATTTCCTCCTTATTTCATTTTACTGTCCCAACTCTAAAAAGAGTATTGTGCCCTTTAGTTATTTTTGTGAAGACACCTGATTTCTATTCTCTTAAATAATATTTAGACTTAAGCATATCAAAGTTTTGGCCTTATCATAAAACAGTTTTCCGAAACAACATACAAGCGGTTTCACAGAAATTATTCTCTTTTGGTTCTTTCGCTGTGTTATGTTGATATCTTTCGTCAACTCTCCCGGTTTCCATCTCTATTTCTTTCTCTATATGTTACTCTCTCTGTCGCTTTGAATGAAATATCACAACATATGTATGTTTAGTCGAAATATGTAAATTTATATATGTTTGCATTCACACATATGATTTTTATGAAACATTCATGCCCCAAACATAATATATTCTAACATATTAACATAGATGTCCCAAACATTTAGTGTTAGTTTAGGAACATTGCATGTTTGCACTTAAATATATTGTGTTTTAAAATTGTGCCCGAAACACATTTTGTTTCTATCGGAACATATGAAAAACATATTTTTCTAACAGTGTATGAACTCGCTGAGGCCGGGAGTTTTAGTTCGTTATATCCACATAGTCAGAAAATAATGAATTGATTTGTGGGAAATGTTAACCATCTCTTGAGAAATTTGAACTAAATTGTATTCCATTCTTTGGAATTTCCAATGTGCTTTGTTGAAATAAGGAGAATTCAATGACATTGTTGTATTTTCAACTATCAATTATGGAATTCTTCCTTCTCATAAAAGCAAAAATGAACTAAAAGTAAAGAAACCATCTTATTAGTTTTGAGTGCCCACGTTTAGTTCATAAATTTTTTAGGCATATTTGGAATAAAGAAAATTTCATTGAGCTGGGAAAAATTTCTTAAACAATATTAAACATACACTCAAGCAAAACATTTTTTTGCAATAAACATAAATTAACAACCTCATTTATTTAGAGAGCTACGTTGACTTGGTTTTAAAAAATTGAATGCTGAATTGTGAAGAAACGGCTTCATCAAAATAAGCTCTACTTGGCTTATAAAACCTGTTAAAGTATACGGCAAAATATAAGAAGGAATCTGAAATACTATCAGGTACGGTTTTTGCACGACAGTCCATTTACTACACTCAAAAAAAAGTGAACTCTCTATTTCACTAAAGCCAATTTAACATTATTTTAGTTCATGGTATTATTATGTACTTTACTCTAATATTTTTTGAGTACGTTAGTTACATGAACTAAAAAATAGGAAAAAATTGTACTCAAATTAAGCATAAAGTGTCTCCCACAAAGTAGTTCAGAATTTCTTAAAACTTGTAGATTTTACCAATAATGCGCCCATCATGAACTTCGTATATAACTAAAGACATTCTTGCAATTTTGAACTCCAGTTTTTCCTTCAAACTACAAAATTTTCTTTAACAAGTGAAAAAAAAAATAATTATGTCTAATAAATTTTCTTGAATTTGTCGAGAAATATTTACTTATTTTTGTGATATCGGCCTGCGTTTGTAATACTGTTTAGTTAAAATTCTCTAAAAAATTTTAAAATTTTCTAAAAATAACCAAAACGTTTCTTCCTGTGGATTCACTGTTTTTTCCGTGTAGAGACGTATTAAAATTGCTAATTTTTCATTGTTTGTAATATTGAAAATATTTTTAGCAGTCGGTACATTAATTTAACATTGGGAAATAAATCGAAACTACGGAGGAATTAGATTACTGGGTTCGTTTTTTAATGTCCTCTGTAGTGTGCATTAGGTTAGGTTAGATTGAAATGAGGCTGCCTTGTGGGATGTCGGCTGACATAGACCTAAGCCAGTAATCGGGTTGTTTTGCGCTCTAACTTGTTTTTTCCATCGTACTCGTTTCTATTCCAGGAACTCTGTGTCCTTAACCAATTCTCTAATTTGTGTCCAGTACCTGTTTACAAGTGGACCAGGACCCGAATCACCTCTTCACCGATATGATTATCCCTTGCCTAGTAAAGATAGAGCACTGACAAAGGTAGTGTTCCAATGTCTCAACATGCTCAAAACAAGCCCTACATGCACTATCCCCTGCTGCTCCTATTCGTCACTGATGTGTCATTATTCTTAAGGACCTCACCTGGCGTCCTACTCTCATTGAATAGTTCTCCAGTGTTTTTCTTATTTGGGTCATCCCATAGCGTTTTCGTCGCCATTCCGACCGTTGTCCAAATCGCACCCATTCATCCAACTCAGACCTCATAACTAACTTGGCTTTGCATTCTCCAAATTCTCATCCTTACACAGAAAAAAATTTCACGAAAAATTTTCCGATTAAAATTTTAATTGAGTTTTAAAAAATATTCAATTAAAAATTTAATTGAATCAACAAATTTTTTAATTGAAACAAAAATCAATCACAAAAATTAATAGTATCAATTAATTTTTTAATTGGATCAATTAATTTTTTAATTGACCTTCAATTAATTTTTTAATTGATACTATCATTTCTGTGATTGAAGACATTTCAATTAAAAAACAAGTATATACGGCCGTAAGTTCGGCCAGGCCGAATCTTATGTACCCTCCACCATGGATTGCGTAGGAACTTCTACTAAAGGCTGTCATCCACAATCGAATTACTTGGGTTGCGATAACACTTGCCGATGGCAAGGTATCGTAAAACTTTTTAACACTGTCTTCTAAATTGTAAGTTAGCCCATACGGGGTATATATTAAACAAAAAAAGGCCGATTAAATACGTATATAATATAGTTTGACAAAATTTTCTATAGAAATGAAAACTTGACAAAATTTTCTATAGAAATAAAATTTTGACAAAATTTTTCTATAGAAATAAAAACTTGACAAAATTTTCTATAGAAATAAAATGTTGACAAAATTTTCTATGGAAGTAAAATGTTGACAAAATTTTGTATAGAAATAAAATGTTGACAAAATTGTCTACAGAAATAATTTTTTTACAAAATTTTCTATAAAAATAAAATGTTGACAAAACTTTCTATGGAAATAGAATTTTGACTAACATTTCTATAGAAATAAACGTTTGACAAAACTTTCTATAGAAATGAAATTTTGACACAACTTTCTATAGTAATAAAATTTGACAAAATTTTCTATGGAAATAAAGTTTTGGTAGATTATTTTTGGCGATATGGACCAATTTTTGTGTAATAAGTCATCGGCTATATATAACTAAAGACCGATGTTGACCAATTTTTACATGGCTGTTAGAGGCCATATATTGACAAAATGTACCAAATTTCAACCGCATCGGATGACTTTTGCTATATATAATTATGGACCGATATGGACCAATTTTTGCATGGTTGTTAGATACCATATACTAACACCATGTACCAAATTTCAACTGGATCGGATGAATTTCGCTCCTCCAAGAGGCTCCGGAGTTCAAATCTGGGGATCGGTTTATATGGAAGCTATATATAATTATGAACCGATATGGACCAATTTTTGCATGGTTGTTAGAGGCCGTATACTAACATCAGGTACCAAATTTCAACAGGATCGGATGAATTTTGCCCCTCCAAGAGGCTCCGGAGGTCAAATCTGGGGATCGGTTTATATGGGGGCTATATATAATTATGGACCGATATGGACCAATTTTTGCATGGTTGTTAGAGACCGTATACTAACATCAGGTACCACATTTCAACCGGATCGGATGAATTTTTCCCCTCCAAGAGGCTCCGGAGGTCAAATCTGGGGATCGGTTTATATGGGGGCTATATATAATTATGGACCGACATGGACCAATTTTTGCATGGGTATTAGAGACCGTATACTAAGACCACGTACTAAATTTCAACCGGATCGGATGAATTTTGCTGCTCCGGGAGGCTCCCCAAGCCAAATTTGGGGATCGGTTTATATGGGGGCTATACGTAAACGTGGTCCGATATGGCCGATTTTCAATACCATCCGACCTACATCAATAACAACTACTTGTGCCAAGTTTCAAGTCGATAGCTTGTTTCGTTCGGAAGTTAGCGTGATTTCCACAGACGGACGGACAGCCGGACAGCCGGACAGACGGACAGACGGACGGACGGACGGACATGCTTAGATCGACTCAGAATTTCACCACGACCCAGAATATATATACTTTATGGGGTCTTAGAGCAATATTTCGATGTGTTACAAACGGAATGACAAAGTTAATATACCCCCATCCTATGGTGGAGGGTATAATTAATTGGATCAATTAATTTCGTGATTGAATCAGAAAAAAATTTTTTTGTGTGTATGTTCACTTCCTCAGTGTTGCCAGTATTTTCCGGGCTATTGTCCCCAAAATGGAACGCTTTCATCCCCAAATATCAATTTAATTCAAAATTCCCCACAAAAATCCCCAATAAGTGTTTGGCAAGTTCTTTTTTTTTAAGTAAAGGCAAAACCGTAAAAAATAAATATTGGAAAATATGTAATTTTTGTTATACCAGTTTGCGAGTTACAAAAAGATGAAGATTTGAAAACACAAAACCAGGATGCGGGTGCCCAAAATATCTCCCGATACAAGCACTCATCAGAGTTAATATTGGTATAAAGATTCATTGAATCTCTTCTAAATGCTCGAGAAATATAAGTGGGAGTTCGGAGTCAACATGTGTATTTATGAATCAAAACTTAGTTCTAAATAGTCAAGAAATAAAATTGGGTGCGGATCCCCTTGGAGGAGCAAATTTCATCCGATCCGGTTGAAATTTGGTATGTGGTGTTAATATATAGTCTCTAACATCCTTGCAATAATTGGTCCATATAGGTCCATAATTATATATAGCCCCCAGATAAACCGACTCCCTGATTTTACTTCTTGAGCCTCCTGGAGGAGAACATATAATCTAATCATGTTTATATTTGATACGTTGTGTTAGTATAGACCAATTAAGAGCTAAATGTATGTAGGCATTTAATCTGCCTTGTTTGTCTAACATATACCCCATACACGGACGAAAAAGATAGTTTTCCATATGTTTCGGTGTAGAAATAATATGTTTGGAACTCAAATTTTAAGCACATTAGTTTTACGTCCAAGCATATAATGTTCATAAACTAGCATAACATGTTTGCGACATATATGTTAATATGATAGAACTTATTATGTTTAGGACACAACATGTTTTTAGTATAATATGTGTGGATGCAAACATATATTAATTTAGAAATTGGCTTTAAATATATATATGTGTTTAGAAAGAAAAATGCATGTAAAATAATGGAAATAGCCAATTGGCGCTTTGAAAATATATACATACTAAAAAAATTTCATTAAATTTTTTTCTACCAGTGTATGCCTAAGGTGAAACATAATATGTTAGAACAATACAAACAATATTTTGTTTTTGGGCCAATCCTGAAAACATATATGCTTGAAGCAGATTGTGTTTGGAAGTATATATTACAGAAACGATTTACTTTTTGAGGGTGTATGAACTAACTTACAATTTAGAAGACGATGTGAAGGACTTTTAAGATACCTTACCATTGACAAGTGTTACCACAACCCAAGTAATTCGATTGTGGATTACAACCTTTAGTAGAAGTTTCTACGCAATTCGTGTTGTAGGTACATAAATTTTACACCGACAGAAAGAATTATTTTTTTGTGTATGCGTTTTTATGGTGAAACGTTTTAAGAATCTAGCTTTACACCAATGAAAACGAAATATATTTTTGTTAGAACCTTTTTGCAATTTAGATGACATATTTATCATTTGCATGCTGGACATATTGACACGGAAATGTAATTCATTTATTTTCTCTTCTTCTAATTTAGGTATGCCATATGTACGTCCAATGCCAAAGTTATCTGCTGTTGCTGGAAAATCGTTTTTCCTCAAATGTCCTGTGGCAGGATATCCCATTGATAGCATTATCATAGAAAAAGGTGTGTATTCATTCATCTGAAAAAATGAAGATGTACTCGAGCCATGCAGTGCGATTGGAGCACATCCACCATGTGTACACATACTTGAGCTCGGACTGCATATTTCATAAATCAATTTCATTTATTTCTCCACCCACAATCCATACCAACAATCTGGTTCGCATGCCCATCATTAGATGGCGTCAAACTTCCCACGAACATATGACAGCGTGTTCAAAATGGCACATTGCTCATCGAGAATGTCCAGCGCACAGCCGATCAAGGTACCTACACCTGCATAGCCCGCAACAAACACAATTACACATCTCAACGTTCGGTCGATGTCAAAGTTCTCGGTAAGTCCCGTTGCCAGTGAGTATACGCTATGGTCCATACTTCTGTTACAGCATTTCATCGTACATCGTGCAGCACTCGATGCAATTTGTTTTCATTAGGAATGCAGAAATTCCACAAATATTGCAAAATGTAATATGATCACACTTCACACACTCACATCCATACACCCATACATCCATCCATCAACCCAACAATTCACGTAAGAGCTTTTAGTAACATTGTGGGGGAAGTGTAATGGAATACCTAGCCTCCATTAATTTATGGCCAGTTAGTTTCTGCCATTTAAATTTGATTTTGAAGTGTACATTAAATGTTTATTGATGCATACTTCAAATTCAAAAAAAAAAATTATATTAATTTTTCCCAAAACGGTAGAATTTTTAAAATTTCATTTGATGGTGACATGCACTAACCACACTGGAGAGTCGGGCACATTTAATATACCAAAGTGGCCTCAAGTGAATAAACACATTCAATTCAACTTGATTGGAGAAGGGGTTCGATTAGGCAATAGTTTCCATGTGATATTTTAGGCTTTATTTGACGATCTGTCCAGTATGGTAGGCCACCACTAGAAAAGTAATATGATCACCACCTAGAGCAAAATACTATTTTTGGATGGTGAAGATATAACATGTTTGTGGCTGTCATGTTATTTTCTCGGACATCTGATTTCAAAAACCATTTTATGTTTGGCAAGAAAATAGCTTTTTTGCGACAAAAATGTCTTTTCTCCTCATCCAAAATAACATTTTGCTCTATCTGGTGATCCCATTTCTTCTCTGCGTGCACACACAGTCATATTACGCAAATACTTGACAAACATCAAAAAAGAATTCGTGGCCACATCATGGTAGGATTAAAACCGGTGCCCAGAAATTTTGAAAAGGCTCTAGTGTGACCATATCCTTAATTGTATTTTCTATAAATATACACTCAAAAAAAGTGAACCCTATATTTCACTAAAGCTGATTTAATTTAAGTTTCAATGACGTTAATAATTTTTTGCATACGTTAGATAAAATAACTAAAATAAAGGAAAACATTATACACAAATGAAGCATAAAGATTAACTAAATTCGGGTCTCCCACAAAATAGTTCAGAATTTCTTAAAATTTATAAATTTTACCAATAATGAGCCCATCATGAACTTCGTATAGTACTAAAGACATTTTTGCAATTTTTAACTCCAATTTTGTCCTTCAAACTTCGAAATTTTCTTTAACAGGTGAAAAAAATTAATTATGTCTAATAATTTTTCTTGAATTTATCGAAAATTATTTACTTAGTTCTGTGAAATCGGCGTGATATCTGCGTTTCTAATACAGTTTAGTTAAAATTTTCTAAAATTAATATTTTTTCTAAAACTAACTAAAATTTTCTTTCCTGGTGGGTTCACTGTTTTTTTTTTTTCAGTGTACCAAACGGGTTTTATACCACAATTCGAATGAAATTTTATATAAAACATTCGATTTAAGCCCGAATTTATTTACTCTCATATGAGTACTAGACTAACCCGGTCCGCTTCGCTGAGCCTTCCCGATTTTTTTACTGAGAGACAATTTATTAGAAAATATCGCATTTATTTCGAAATAAATTTCTAAGGAACGTTTTGTGTTAACTACACTCAAACAAATATTGTCGTGAGGCCAAAGAGTTCATATCCTTAATATACGAATGCGCTTTTTGCGTAGCATAGAGAATGCATTTATCTGATATAAAGTTGTTTTCCTTGTCCAAAAGACGATAATCGTTTCTATAAAGTCGCTTTTTCCTTATAATTAAGTGATACAACCTAAAAATGGAAAACTTAAAATGAAAGAAAATTTTATTTGACTAAGGTCAACTTCTCTTATATAATTGTGAATAATTCTTGAAAATTAATTAAATTGTCGTTAAGATTGTTGTCTCTTTGCATCTTGACAATAAAGCAAAA
This sequence comes from Haematobia irritans, assembly GCF_050003625.1. NCBI lineage: Eukaryota > Metazoa > Arthropoda > Insecta > Diptera > Muscidae > Haematobia > Haematobia irritans. Next base: position 87,041,662 of record NC_134398.1, read on the forward strand.
ACCCGTTTAAAAATAGGAGATGCTTTTCAAACATTTTTTTTAAAGATAATTTTTACTTGAAACCTTGCATAATTTCTAATTGAAGTCGAGTCTGAATTTGAAAATTTAAGTTGTCGTTAACACCTTTTTAAAGGACTTTAATTGCACATGAAGAAAAAAAACAGAAAAAACGTCTAAATTAAAATTTGCTACCTAGAATCAAGTACCGGGTATGCTTTCAGTGTAAGACAACCATATCCTTTACAGAATATATCAAAGGTATCGGGCAGCACTTGTCTTTAAGATACTCATAGAAGAGTTCCATGTATAGTATGTATTTGATAACATTTTGATAAAAAAATGTTACTTGTAAATTCTCTCCCTCTAAATTTCGAAAAATCGGAAAACTTTCTATTTTCGAAAACTTACGCTACCAGATATCGAATAATCACGTACCCCATATTAATTTCATAACCTTCCCACATTCCAAACAAATTCTTAGTAATCCTCAGCTCAAACCAAATAAAGTTTATAATCGTTAAACGTATGCTTAAGGTGTAAGTTGTACACACTGAAAAAATATTTAGGTTAATTTAAAAGATAAAGCAACCTAAATTTTAGATACGTTATTTACAAACTATTAAGGATAATGAAACTTTAATTAAAATAAAGTTTATAGTCTTAGCTCCAAACCTTTTTTATTAAATTTAGGACATACATTTAGGAAATTTCCGTCCCTCCGTTAAAGTCGTATGCCTTTGAACTAAGGCAAATTTTCTTTAACGTAAAGAAACACATTTTTGATTTGTTTGTACATGAAAAGCTTTGTTAATATTCCGCGAAAATATAATGAAAATTCGATAAATTAGATTTGTATCCTAATTTTAGTTTTAGTGATTTTATATTTAAAGCCAGATTCGTTGCTAAAAATGTCTTTATTTTAAAGAAGACGCATCTTTGGCTCAGAATTAATGAATTACTTTTTAAGATTTTATTTACGTTAAAATTAAGAAAAGAAATTATGTAAAATTGGAATTTTGTTAAAATTGGCAATTGTACACCGAAAAAAAAGTTAACTGTTTTATAGGAAGAATGAACTACCACGAAAATTGAACTAAATTGTACTCCACATTTTGAGATTTCCACAAAGCGTTGTTAAAACCAGGAAATTTTAATGCCCTGTTGTACTTTTTAACTGCAGTTCACGAAATTACATCATCTCCTAGAAGAAAAAATGAACTAAAAGTAAAGAAGAAAATCATTGGCGCCAAATCATGACCATCTTAAACTTACAGTAGTTCATTCTTACTATTTTTGGGAATCGTACGAACATTTTCATTTGCTTTAGTTCATATTGAACTTATGTGTACGGTCATTGAACTTTATACCCACGTTAAGATCATAAAATTTTTGAGACATACTTAAAATAAGTAAGATTTCATTAAGCTGTAGAAAATGTCGAAAAAATAATAAAATTTATCTACTAGCAAATAATTTTGTTCCAATAAAAATAAGTTAAATTTAGTTTAGCTACGGAAATTTTTGTGTGTATGTCTACTAAAAAAAAGTTTACTTGAACTCAAATATGTTGACCTACGCTTACGGATTTTGGTATTGATTCCGAAGCCAAAGATTTGGCTTCTGTAAAATAAGGACATTTTTAGGAAGCTATCTATCATTAATGGAAATTTCAACCTATTTTTGCGATATATTAACAAACGTATTCATATACTCTATATTATTGCAATACTTTAAACCAAACTTGTTTTCAAATAAAAAATTTAACCAAAAATGCAATATCCTTAAAATAAGCATTAACCTATATTTAAAGGTTTTTATATTTTAATCCAAAGATTTCATATGTCACTTAATTCAAAGATTTTTTCTTTAAATCAACATGTTTTTCATTACATTACTTCAAAAATATACGGCTTTCAAAACTTGTTCTCCTAAATTTAAAGAAAACAATTCGTAGTCCATTAACTTTTGTTATTAACGTTCCTTTAATTCAAATTTCTTTATTTTCAAGAAATTTTACCTTAAATTTAGGTTGTACTATCTTTCATATTAGGTTATGTTTTTCAGTGTGTCCTTTTTCGCTTAAGAAGATTTATTGTGATATTGGTAATTGCATGAATCAACACTAAGTGGTGTTTAAAAATTATTATATAACGCGTAGCATAATGAATTGTAAATTAAAAATTTTTTAATGAATAAATAGTAAAAAAAACAATATCGTGTTTCACAAAAAATTTAAGTAATTGCGCTTCATTCTTTGTACAGAATATGCACACCAATGGCTTTAAAACTTGAATTTCTCTCTTATGTTCAACTACCACAAGTGAAATATTCTCTTCTCTGACATATTTGATTTTAAAAAAAACAACAACAACAACAAAAAAACAAGGTTGTCTTATTCCCCATTTTATGGGGCTCTCGAATATCAAAGCTTCACCAATGCACACACATGCATGTCCCATCCATGTAAATTCAAACACATGCTCCAAATCCATACACGATGTATTAGACTGGCTTAATGCAGGAAACATTTGTGAATTATTTTGAAATTCGAATTAGAAGTTTCGTTGCATGTACACTTAAAAAAAAATTTACTTGGATCCAAAGATTTTGACCATAACTTAAGGGTTTTGGTATTGATTTCGATCCAAAGATGCGGCTTCTTTAAGTTAAAGCCATTTGACCTATGTTTATAGATTTAAATCTAGGATCAATAAAATTAAAATTATATACAGCTGTCATATATCAAATTGGCATTCTCTTTTTGCGAAATGCTATTCACATGCAACCAAATGCCAGTCTAAAATCCATATTATTACAAATACCTTAAAGTAATAAATGTTTTCTTAATTCAAAAAAAAAAAAAGTTAAATCAATGATTCGTAATCCTTAAAATAAATCTAACTCTATGTTTGAAGGTGTTTTTTATCTTAAATCTATAAATTCAATATATCAATACCTTAAAGTAATAAATGTTTTCTTAATTCAAAAAAAAAAAGTTAAATCAAAGATTCGTAATCCTTAAAATAAGTCTAACTCTATGTTTGAAGGTGTTTTTTATCTTAAATATATAAATTCAATATATCAGTCAATTTACACCCAGAAAAAAGTGACCCCTTCTTTAAGTTAAAATGAACTCATTGTGAAGAAAGTTGAACTTCGTATAGCGCCAAAGACATTTTTATTTGTTTGAACGATGTGATTTTCGTAGAAATTAGGTATAATACATTCCCTATATTAGTTAACACTATACTACAGAATGAAAAAATTTAACTGATTTGAATTCATATATGGAATGATTTTATTGAAATTTTTTCATTCATTTGGACAAATCTTACACATTTGTGATAAAACTTTTACTTCATAATTAGATCTGCTTACCTTCGTTTTTAAATACAATTTTATTTATTTATATAAGCAATTTTATCTTCAATAAAAGACATGTTTTATTAATATATTGAATATATTTATTAAGAATCAACAGCATCGAATCTCCTTAAAATATTAGTTTATTATTCCACTATTTCCAATTTCCATGTGATATTATCAACTGTAAAACGCACTTTTTCTTCTTCTTGTACTTTTCACTTTTAATAAGTTGCTGCCTTACAATTTCAATACCTATAAATATAAAAAATCATAAACCATTTTTGTTACAAAAGGTTAGCGTCACTGAATATTACCTGATAATTGAAGATTCCAAAATGAAGACAAATGAAAGGGTTGTTATTCTGCTGGTCTTTTCTTTCTTTATACACCATCACGATTGATAGATTTATTTTCAAAAAACGAACATTTTTCTCACTAATTTAAAATAACAAATATTTTATATATTTTATTTGTTATTTATTATATTATTTTACGATATTATTTGTTAACAATCTCTCCGTATACCACAACAACGCGATTCCAACTAAAAAAAAACAACCCACGCGCAAACATATCGATTACACCCACGCGCAAACACATCGATTACGATGACAGGTATCGATTACAGGTAGACAATAGAAATATAGGAAAATTTCCTATATTCTAACAAGTGTGTTTCCTTAAGTTTTGAAAGGATTACATACTTCTTAGTACGAGTGAACTAAAATATTTTTCTATGCCAAGTGTTGTTCGTATGTATGAAAAACTTTCTATTATAAAGGAAGTCGCAATTATCATTTTATAAGAAATTTTACTAATTTTGAGGAAACTTGGTTTTAGTTCGGATTTTGTTTATTTTTATGAATGCTTTGTTATCGGTGAATAAAATTTTCTTGTTCAGTAGTAAATTCTTATACCCAGCGAAGAAAACAGTATGAGTAAAATTCCATGCCTTATTCTAGTTAATGAACTATTCCTAACTGCTTCCAGTTTAGGATTTTTTTACTGAAACGAGTAAATTTTATTATTTCTCACAAAAATTGACCTTAATGGAACTAAAATGGATAAACTATATTGATGAAAAAATTTTCCTTTAGTTTCGAAGGCACTTTTTTCTGGGTGTAAAGATGACTTTTTAAAACGAACATGTTTTTTTAGTTAAAAAAATTTTGTTTAGTTCAAAGACATACGCAAAATTTCCAAGATTCGTTTAAATTTAAATTTTAAATTTAATTAAAAATGGTTTGAAGCATAGACTAAAATTTAATTACTATATTAAAAAATCTATTTTATTATACTAAAAATTTGTCCTTAATAATGGCCTATGTCCTAAAATTTAGGTTAATCTTTCACATTACGAGTAGGTCAATATTTTTTTCAGTGCAGTAGGTAGCCACTGATTTACAATGTCATTATTTCTTGATTGATTTTTTCATTTGAAAAAAAAAATAATAATAAGTATTATGTCTTGAGTAGGTTTTCCTTCTACTCTAAAAAAAGAAAATATTTAAGTTATATTAAATATTACGCAACTTTAATTTAGGATGCGCAATTTATTAAATATTAAGAACAAATTTTTTTAAAATAATAAAATTTTATGTACAATAAAGTTTATAACCTTTTCTTCAAAATTTTTTTTGTTAAATGTAGTACACAAGGTTTGGAAATTTGCGTCCTTCCGATAAGTCGTATGTCTTTGAACTATGGCAAATTTACCTTAAATTAAAGAAACACATCGAACTTAAATTAACTGAAATTTTGAATCTTTAGATTTACGATAAAGACGCTTCAAATATAGCCTAAGACTTATTTTGAGGATTTAGCATCTTTGGTTTAAAGTATGTTTGGGATTAAGAAGGCATTTTGTACTTTGAAGAATCTGCTATAATTTGGATTTTTTAACTGGCATTTGTTTGTACGTGAATAGCTTTATTAATATACTGCGAAAAGAAAATGAAAATTCGATAAATGAGATCTGAATCCTACTTTTAATTTTATTGATACTAAGGCCAGATATGTTAGCGACTTTATTTTAAATAAGCCGCATCTTTGGCTCGGAATCAATATCAATATCCTTAAGAGAAGGTCAAAATCTTTGGATCCAAGTAAACTTTTTTTTTTTGAGTGTACACAATGTTGATTTGGAATCGTTACTAAAAAACTAATAAAAATCGACTCGGTCTCCATCTCTTATTTTCTAATTGATATCGCCCGGAAGTGATCAAAAATGTATGATACATGACCCTAGAAGTGTGTGTGTGTGTGAAATTAAGCAAGGATATTTTAACAAATACATCTGTGTAATGGCCTAATATACATTTTAAGCCATTTTGTGTGTGTGTGTGTGTGTGTGTACGTTTGATATCAACACTTTGGTATGCATACAATTGTTATGGCAAAGTGAATTTGATCCTGTTTAAGTGTTTCCATAGTCAGGGGAGGAGTATGTGACTATGTAGGTTTTATTCGTTTCATTCATTCATTCATTCTAGTTGGTTGGTACGCCCAAAATGTATATTAGATTTTAAATTCAGCCAAAAACCAATACAGACACACACATACCGATATTAGGGATTCGGGAAATCAAACTAAGAAAAATGCTCAACACAAAAATGCAATTATCAAAGGCTTGGATTCTATCAGTCCAACACCATATTGGTATGACAACTGGGTTATATACAAGAATTTTATTTTTGACTGATATTCTAGCGTCCACGAACAATTAGTAAAGTTGGCGAAATTTCAGTTTGATCTCAGTGTTTTTTAACATGCAGTTTCTGTGTAATTTTAGCGTTATTTGCAAATTGTATCAAATAAGCATTTTAGAACTATGGTGTATGTGAAATAAGTACGTCCTCCATTTATCAATTCAGTTTTGAATATTGCATTACTAAGCTTTGAATTGGCTTCAATTTCAGTGTTTGCAGTGGCAAGTACAACAATATCATCGGCAAACAAAGCAATAGTTGCCTCCAGGTTATTCGGAATATCTCTGGTGTAGGGAAGGTACAAAATTGGTTCTAGGACACTTCCCTTTGGTACTTCAGCCTTAATTAACTAATAGCGCCCATATTTGCTATAAAATTCTTGGAAAAATTATTTTTCGATATTACATCAACTTGCTTTCTTTCATCTATAGACTCAAAATGATACTTCTTACAAGCAGATTTAAATAATGAAATATTTGGAATATGAAATAAAATATTCTGACTTCTTGATTATAACACCATGGTCTACTAAGTCGAAAGCTTTTGTAAAATTAAATAATATTCAAGCTACACCTTTGAATCCGTCATCAAGCCCCTTAAATAATATATTGCACTACACTCCCACAGCATTTTCGAAACCCAAACTGGAAATCATACAATAGTTCAATGGTCTAAAGATAAGAAAGTTTCCATCCATTTTATTTAAATGACTTGGAGTGTTGATTTGTTAAATGTGACTCAAAAATTTCATATAGCCCACATCTGAAAATACTGTGAAACAGACCTGCTTGTATTCCATTGATTGTTCGGCTACATCGATAACTTTGAAACTCTTGGATTGTGAAATCTTGGTTCCTGAAGGGAGCCACCGTGGTGCAATGGCTAGCATGCCTGCCCTGCATACACAAGGTCGTAGGTTCGATACTTGTTTCGACCGAATACCAAAAAGTTTTTCAGCGGTGGATTGTTCCAACTCAATAAGGCTGGTGACATTTCTAAGTGCAACGAAAAAAAAGTGAACTGTTTTATACGAAGAATGAACTACCACGCACGAAAATTGAACTAAATTTTACTCAATATTTTGAGATTTCCACAAAGCGTTGTTAAAATCAGGAAATTTTAATGCCCTGTTGTACTTTTTAACTGCAGTTCACGAAACTACATCATCTCCTAGAAGAAAAAATTAACTAAAAGTAAAGAAGAAAATCAATCATGACCATTTTAACCATACAGTAGTTCATTCTTACTAGTTTTGGGAATCGTACGAAAATTTTCATTTGTTTTAGTTCATTTTGAACTCAGGTGTACGGTCGTTGAACTTTATATTCACGTTTAGTTCATAAAATTTTTGATACATACTTAAAAAGAGTAAGATTTCATTAAGCCGTGGAAAATAATATTTTTTTTCCAATAAAAATAAGTTAAATTTAGCGTTAGTTTAACTACGGAAATTTTTTTCTGTGTGGTTTCACTGAAATGTGTAACGCAGTTCGGACTCGTCTATAACACGGAGGTCCCTTGCCATTGAACTTAATATGGAATCGGGCAGCACTCCTTGAGAAGAGAGAAGTTCACCACTGTTTTGAGTGAAGTTTGCATTTTATAATTGAAGTTTATAATTGAAATAATTGCAGTTAGTGCAATGGTTTATTAAGAAGCTTGGCGTTATTTTACAATGACGTTATTACTGACAGTAATTATGAATGCTGAATGATCTGAAGAAGATAAACCGGTGAAGTTTTCTAAACGGCCGAAAAATATTTATTTCATATGATTCGTTGTACAAATTATATGTTTGGATCTCAAGTTTTTAGAACATAATTTTTATGTGCAAGCATATAATTTCCATATAACATATTTGGGACAAATATCTTAATATGTTAGAACATATTATGTTTGGAATATTACATATTCTTAAATATAATATCTATGGATACAAAAATATATTAATTTAGAAATTTCGTATACATCTATATATATGTTTAGAAAAAAAAAATAAAGTTGTGTAAAACTGTTTAATTACAACAAATAAAAATGTGGGTTGATTAGTAAAGGTTCATGATTGCTTATTGACTTAATTATTTTGTATATACATATAAATGTTTTTATTTGTATACACAGAGCCGAAAATACAACGATTTTTTTAACCATGTGTCTGGTCAAAATATTCACTGTAAATGTTTGGTAACGAAGTCAAAATAACATTAGATAAAGCAAAATTAACAAGAAACATGGATAAATTAACCATATATATGGTTAGATTTTACGTGAGAGAAGTAGAAATGATCACGAAATGAACAAACAAATCATTCGTCTTTGTTGTGTTGATATTTATGTATAGCTTTGTGTTATACGATGGTCAGTAGTAAGTTATACGAAGTTGCAACGAATGTGATTGTCTTTCCTATCACCGCTCTCTTTTTTCTATTTTCTAGCTTCACTGCTTGTTGAGTTGTGAAGCAGCTTTTAATGGTTAAAAAAATTAACCATGGCATAGTTAAATTACCTATTGGACAATTTTTAATTAACCTTATATAACGTAGACGCCAAATCATATATATTTATGGTTAAATTTACTTACATAAAGTTAATTTTTTTCTGTGTACCAACACAATTATATTTAAGACTTTTTGCTGCAAACAAACAAATGTTTAGAAACTGGTATTAACTATTTGGGACCTTTTAAAATATATTCTTATGGTGAAGCATAATTTGTTTGGACAGTACACACAAATTTTTGTTTGAACAAATTCTGAAAATATATATGCAATTTGTACAAATCCGTGAGGTATTTCCTTTAGTGGACTGTAGATAAAGATTAACTCTCGGAAATGTAAAGATTTTTTGTAACGAATAGAGAAGAAAGTTTTTGTAACGAATAGAGAAAGAAATTTTTTGTAACGAATAGAGAAGAAAGTTTAAGTTTAAGAATTCAAAAGTATGGCTTTATTCAGGATGACGGCAGCTTACCAAGGGCAATGACGAAGCACAAGTGAAGTTTTACAACAAACGAAGTGACAGTCAGACATTGTGGTTTAGAATTTACAACAATTAAATTCATTTTGAGTAAAAGCTTTAGGGTTATCGCATAAAGGTTGAATTCAAGTATCGATAACAATAATTCATAAAGGGTGATTCTTTTGAGGTTAGGATTTTCATGCATTAGTATTTGACAGATCACGTGGGATTTCAGACATGGTGTCAAAGAGAAAGATGCTCAGTATGCTTTGACATTTCATCATGAATAGACTTACTAACGAGCAACGCTTGCAAATCATTGAATTAAATTACCAAAATCAGTGGCAGAAAATCCGCTTTTTTATCGACAAATTTTGTTCAGCGATGAGGCTCATTTCTGGTTGAATGGCTACGTAAATAAGCAAAATTGCCGCATTTGGAGTGAAGAGCAACCAGAAGCCGTTCAAGAACTGCCCATGCATCCCGAAAAATGCACTGTTTGGTGTGGTTTGTACGCTGGTGGAATCATTGGACCGTATTTTTTCAAAGATGCTGTTGGACGCAACGTTACGGTGAATGGCGATCGCTATCGTTCGATGCTAACAAACTTTTTGTTGCCAAAAATGGAAGAACTGAACTTGGTTGACATGTGGTTTCAACAAGATGGCGCTACATGCCACACAGCTCGCGATTCTATGGCCATTTTGAGGGAAAACTTCGGAGAACAATTCATCTCAAGAAATGGACCGGTAAGTTGGCCACCAAGATCATGCGATTTGACGCCTTTAGACTATTTTTTGTGGGGCTACGTCAAGTCTAAAGTCTACAGAAATAAGCCAGCAACTATTCCAGCTTTGGAAGACAACATTTCCGAAGAAATTCGGGCTATTCCGGCCGAAATGCTCGAAAAAGTTGCCCAAAATTGGACTTTCCGAATGGACCACCTAAGACGCAGCCGCGGTCAACATTTAAATGAAATTATCTTCAAAAAGTAAATGTCATGGACCAATCTAACGTTTCAAATAAAGAACCGATGAGATTTTGCAAATTTTATGCGTTTTTTTTTTTTTTAAAAAGTTATCAAGCTCTTAACAAATCACCCTTTATTAGGTATTGGCAATTCAATTGTTTACGTTAAATTCAAAATATTCAATAATGTAGATATTCAAAATATTCAATAGTTAATAAAAAACAAAAAAGTTGGGGAACGGAGTTCAACACAATTCTTTTGTGAGGGTACATATATAAAGTTTTTAGGTTTTTGTTACGAAGAAGTCGTTTAAACCAGAAATTCTGTCCTCATTTGACGGGTGGCTGGGTTCATACTTCAATGATATACAATGATATTAACGAAATGGCTCATTTTCAAAGATGAATATTCTCAATTTAATACAAAAAATAAATATTAAGAAAACCACTTTTTTTATTTTTATGTCAGTAGATGGAGTAGATTTTGTGTCCAAAATTGTATATTAGGTTAATATTGCCTCTACGGTACATTGTAAAGAGTTAATTTGATATCTTTCTATAGATAATCTTTCTGTGTCCCACCCTAATATGTCCGTATGTATTTTCTCAAACCCCACATAGTAATCGGGAGTATGTGGGAGACATACCAAAATTTCGTATCCCAATTTGAGTGTCACTACTTGACTGGAGGCTAAAAACTCGTGTTCCAATGAATTCATAACACACAGACGAGAGCGAGAATGGGTGTGTATGTGTATACACTACCAAAAACGTGCACACACACACACACATCCACACGCACACTTATGCATTATACATGGATGGATGGATGTGTAGTTTACATTTAATTTAATCAATTTAAATATTTATTCCAGATGTTAGTGTTGTTTGTCACAGTGTACTCAATTTTGCAATATTTGTGTATTACTACGATCTGCATACGAAAAATTTCATTCATTTCATTTCGAGTGCTGAAAGAGACTCAACTTTTGATTAAAAACAAACACTTGGCCATGCAAGAAGTATGGGGAAAAATACACCACACATAGAACAACAAAAACAATGAAAACCTACATAAATTCCCAAATCGCATTCATCATCACGCTGCAGATTAAATACTTGCACCCCCCCTCCGCCATCCCTCAGTCCCGAACACTGGACAAACCCAGAATTTTTGTTTTTCCTCTGCCTTTCTTTTTGTTAGAGTTTTATTGATTTTGTACTGCACAATTTTATTCCTTTATCTATGGCATTTAGACCATGGTGACTAGTGGATATGATGACAGGTGACCCAATTAATGATAGATTTTCCAAATAATTTTAAGTTCCTTTTTTTTTTGTTGATTTTAATGCATTCTCTAATCTGGACATTTAAAATTGAAAATAGGAAAAAATTTAAGTTTAACTAAAATTGAAGAACAAAATTGCTGGAGTAAATGTTTCTTAAATTTTTTGTTAATTATAGTTGGAACATGTACTTTAAATTGAAATAGGCATGTTAAGAAGATCTTTTCTTGATGATTGCAAAAATCTTTTGTGTAAAGATTTTTTTTTTTTTGATAAGTTATCCTACTCGTACTTTGCGAAAAAAATGGATGTCTGCTTTTATAAAAGCATTAAACATTTCTAAATTAGAAAATACAATACTCCAAACCAAACCAAAAATTCGAATCTTGGAGTGTGATTAAAATCTCCAAGTTTCCAGCTGCACTTTTCGTTTTTACTAAACCCTCAAGCGATTTATGAGCAAATTTGAAAATTTGCCCAGACATGTGTATTCATGTCTGGGCAATATAATAAAACCAAATTATAGGAAAAATGAAATAGTCAACTGACATATAAGAAATATATCACCAGACTTCTTCTCAGAGGAACTGGCTCTCTGCCAAGTGTAAAGAAATCCTTCAGTTTAATTTGAATACCCCTAATAACCGCAAATGATCGCTCAAAGCATAATGTCTCAGTGAAAAAGGGGAAATCCTTTGGAACTAACAGGTTGGCTGATAAGTCCCCGGCCTGACACATAGATGGCGTCGCTAGTATTAAATGCATATTATTTTTATATAGTACCAACCTTCAAATAATTCGTGTAAAATTTGACGTCTGTAAGTCAATTAGTTTGTGAGATAGAGCGTCTTTTGTGAATCAACTTTTGTTATTTGAAAAAAAAAAAAAAACAAAAAATATAGAAAAAAAGGAATTTCGTGTTTTGATAAAATACTGTTTTCTGAAGGGAAAAAATACGGTGGAAGCAAAAACTTGGCTTGATAATGAGTTTCTGCCCCAGGGAGATCAACAATAATTGATTGGTATGCAAAATTCAAGCGTGGTGAAATGAGCACGGAGGACGGTGAACGCAGTGGACGCCCGAAAGAGGTGGTTACCGACGAAAACATCAAAAAAATCCACACAATGATTTTGAATGACCGTAAAATGAAGTTGATCGAGATAGCAGAGGCCTTAAAGATATCAAAGGAATGTGTTGGTCATATCACTCATCAATATTTGGATATGCGGAAGCTCTGTGCAAAATGGGTGCCTCGCGAGCTCACATTTGACCAAAAACAACAACGTGTTGATGATTCTGAGCGGTGTTTGCAGCTGTCAACTCGTAATACTCCCGAGTTTTTCCGTCGATATGTGACAATGGATGAAACATGGCTCCATCACTATACTCCTGAGTCCAATCGATAGTCGGCTGAGTGGACAGCAACCGGTGAACCGTCTCCGAAGCGTGGAAAGACTCAAAAGTCCGCTGGCAAAGTAATGGCCTCTGTTTTTTAGGATGCGCATGGAATAATTTTTATCGATTATCTTGAGAAGGGAAAAACCATCAACAGTGACTATTATATGGCTTTATTGAAGCGTTTGAAGGTCGAAATCGCGGCAAAACGGCCCCATATGAAGAAGAAAAAAGTGTTGTTCCACCAAGACAACGCACCGTGCCACAAGTCATTGAGAACGATGGCAAAAATTCATGAATTGGGCTTCGAATTGCTTCCCCACCCACCGTATTCTTCTCAGACCTCAAAAGGATGCTCGCAGGGAAAAAATTTGGCTGGAATGAAATGGTGATCGCCGAAACTGAGGCCTATTTTGCGGCAAACCCGAAGGAGTAATACCAAAATGGTATCAAAAAATTGGAAGGTCGTTATAATCGTTGTTTCGCTCTTGAAGGGAACTATGTTGAATAATAAAAACGAATTTTGACAAAAAATGTGTTTTTCTTTGTTAGACCGGGGACTTATCAGCCAATCTGTTATGTAATAGGACAACGTACATGAGAGCCTCAGGGAATTCCTATAGAAAATGGTTAAAATGTTGAAAGTACGAATTCTAACGAGTTTCGAACAACACTTCTCATTACATAATTTCAGGCTATGAAAACTTTCTCATAATAATCAATCGAATCAAGTCAAATGAATGGGCTTGAAGGCGAGTTTTTGTCACTTAATATAAAACTGTACACTGGTAGTTAGTCTTGGGCAAAATGTTCACCGTAGTGATTCAGATTTATCGTTCGGTTTTTTTATATAGGAACTAGTTTCTCGAAAGCGTTCCTCCGTTCCATCTCGTGCTAAAATTCGTACTGCTTTTAATATTTGCCATCACTATAATCTATGTACTAAAGACAGGTTCGGTCTTATTTAACTGTTGACTCTCTTTCACAAGCTAACAACACTTATTCATAAGCAAGAAGTAGAAAACAAAAGAACAGGAATATAAATGTTTGGATAAATTTTCCATATTCGATGTAGTTTTTAACTGAACTACTTTTTGTTTTTTTTTTAATTAAAAAAATCAGCTTTAATCGCCCGACCGCAGCGTCAATGAAATTCAACATTTATTTTCTCTCTAAGGGTATCTCTCAGAAAGTATTTTTTGTACCGGATGTGAAACATCTGTCCAAAGTGAAATGAGATCAGTGTTGCCAGTATTGGGGATTTTCCTCAAATTGGGGTTATTTTTTTTTGTAGATGGGGACGAAATTCGTTCAGTGTAATATAAAAAAAGGTACAAAAGGGTAGACATGAATTTTAACTAGAAACGGACACGTCTTTCTACTCTACTTACTTGTTTTACTAAGCTACGTTAAGACATTTTTCTACAATTGTGAAATCATTTCGTAAGGAATCGGGCATAAATATTGCCCTCTCATCATTGTTCATCACTGATTTGGACAATATATCTCATAAATAAAGAAATGATGAAGATGGATTACTTTCATATTTATCTATCACCCAATTTTATTACTTGATTATTTCGCTCATAAATACATGATGACCGAACTCCCATTTTCATTTTTCGAATTCAATTTTTTAAATTATTACCGATATTCTACCTCAGAGCCTATTTTTTATTTTTTTATACCCTGTGTCACACTGTGGAACAGGGTATTATAAGTTAGTGCATATGTTTGTAACACCCAGAAGGAGACGAGATAGACACATGGTGTCTTTGGCAATAATGCTCAGGGTGGTTCCCTGAGTCGATATAACCATGTCCGTCTGTCCGTCTGTCTGTGAACACATTTTTGTGATCAAAGTCTAGGTCGCAATTTAAGTCCAATCGTCTTCAAATTTGGCACATGTTCCTAATTTGGGTCAGAATAGAACCCTATTGATTTTGGAAGAAATCGGTTCAGATTTAGATACAGCTCCCATATATATCTTTCGCCCGATATGCACTAATATGGACCCAGCAGCCAGAGTTTTATACCGATTTGCTTAAAATTTTGTACAAACATAACACTTAGTCCTATAGTCAAGTGTGCAAAATTTGATTGAAATCGGTTCAGATTTAGATATAGCTCCCATATATATATTTCGCCCAATATGGACTTATATGGCCCCAGAAGCCAGATTTTTGGCCGAATTTGGTTGAAATTTTGCACTAGGAGTACAATTAGTATTATAGTCAAGTGTGCAAAATTTGATTGAAATCGGTTCAGATTTAGATATAGCTCCCATATATATCTTTCTGCCGATATGGACTAATATGGTCCTAAAAGCCAGAGTTTTTGCCCAATTTGGTTGAAATTTTGCACAGGGTGTAGATTTAGCATTATAGCTATGCGTGCCAAATTTTATTGAAATCGGTTCAGATTTATATATAGCACCATATATATCTTTCGCCCGATTTACACTCATATGACCACAGAGGCCAATTTTTAACTCCGATTTAGTTGATATTTTGCACAGGGAGTAGAATTAGCATTGTAGCTATGCGTGCCAAATTTGGTTGAAATCGGTTCAGATTTAGATATAGCTCCCATATATATCTTTCGCCCGATATGGACTAATATGGTCCTAGAAGCCAGAGTTTTGGCCCAATTTGTTTGAAATTTTGCACTAGGAGTACAATTAGTAGTGCAGATAAGTGTGCAAAATTTGATTGAAATCGGTTCAGATTTAGATATAGCTCCCATATATAAATATCTTTCGCCCGATATTGACTAATATGGTTCTAATAGTCAGAGTTTTGGCCCAATTTGGTTGAAATTTTGCACAGGGAGTAGATTTGGCATTGTAGCTTTGCGTGCCAAATTTGATTGAAATCGGTTCAGATTTATATATAGCTTCCATATATAGCTATCGCCCGATTTACACTCATATGACCACAGAGGCCAATTTTTAACTCCGATTTAGTTGATATTTTGCACAGGGAGTAGAATTAGCATTGTAGCTATGCGTGCCAAATTTGGTTGAAATCGGTTCAGATTTAGATATAGCTCCCATATATATGTTTTTTGATTTCGACAAAAATGGCCAAAATACCAAAATTTTCCTTGTAAAATCGCCACTGCTTAGTCGAAAAGTTGTAAAAATGACTCTAATTTTCCTAAACTTCTAATACATATATATCGAGCGATAAATCGTAAATAAACTTTTGCGAAGTTTCCTTAAAATTGCTTCAGATTTAAATGTTTCCCATATTTTTTATTAAAAATGTGTTCCACCCTAGTACATTAGCCAACTTAAATTTTGAGTCTATAGATTTCGTAAAAGTCTATCAAATTCTGTCCAAATCGAGTGATATTTAAATGTATGTATTTGGGACAAACCTTTATATATAGCACCCAACAGATTTGACGGATGTGATATGGTATCGAAAATTTAGATCTACAAAGTGGTGCAGGGTATAATATAGTCGACCCCGCCCGACTTTAGACTTTCCTTACTTGTTTTTCATAAAAACGTGTCTAAAATCTATTGGGTATTTTTGTGAGGAATTTTGATTTAAATTGTGGATTTTTGGAAGGTGAAAGCGACCTAATTTGGGGGGAATAGCCAGAAAAATACTGACAACACTGAATAAGATTTTAAATAAGAAAAAACGGAAATAGTGCCGGCCGTTCCTCTTGGCGAATCGTTCATTGCAACTAATTCATTCCGTAACGACACAAGACTCGAACATCAGTTATGGGATTGCAAATCATGGTAGTAACCAAAAAAAAAATGGAGAATATTAAATTATCTTGCTATATTGACATCAAAAACACTCGGAAATAAGAAAAGCGGATTTTTTTTGCCGGCAAGATTGTTCATCGCGGAAAAAGGTTTTGCCTATCGCTGTGGTTATATTTACATACTATAACTGTTGTCCGGAGCGATCGCTTAAGCTTAAGTTGACAAAACTAATTTATGCGAATACAGGGGTTGGGGGATGATTGACCGTGTTTTTTTTTTTGCATTATCCGCTTCGAAGTACTGTGAAACCTCTCAAACTTGGACACTCCGAAAACACGACACCTCTCAAATGTGGACAATTTTCGTGACAGGTTTGCTATATTATTACAGTAAAAGTAACCTCTGATAACCTCTGTGCGTTTCACCGTACATTTTAATCTAAAGGTGGGTACCGTTTTTCGAGTTGAAAATCGCTTTATTTTCGCGATTACTTTTCCTGAAATAATCAAATTTATAAATGAAAACAAACATATTCATGTAAATCTAGAGGAACAAGAAACTGCACATCAATTGAGATAATTTATCTGCTTTATATTGAACGGTTTTAATAAAGTAACATCGCAAATTTCAACGCGAAAAGCGAACATAGTACTCACCTTAATATACAACTTTCCAATTTTTTACGTTACGATACATTGGAAAACGGTCTAGATAATCATTCTAAAAGAAATGAATGAAATTTGCATTGTCTTCATGAAAAACTTTATAATCTCACCGTGCAATCAATTTGGCCAATGTTGGCTTATCGATAATGAATAAAGAGAATTAAAATTAATATGGGAGTTATACTGAAAGAAAAAGTTTTCTTTTCCGAGGAACTAAATTGTAGATAAACGAAGTTTCCTTTCCTTCGTTCCCGAGGAAAGTATTTTTTCTTTTTGGGCGTAGAAAACTGAATATGTCAGTTTGGAGTTTGTGTACCGCAAAATTTTTTTAGTTAAAGTTAATTTATTTCCCTCTTTATAATTTTTAACATAATATAGTCCTAAATTATTCACACACACACACACCTACCCACACACATATCTAACCAAATACAGCATTCGCCAAAACCCTGTTTGATGGTGTGATTAATACATATAGATAAGATAATTTCACGCCTAAAGGTGGGTATTAAGTTCGAGTTTAACCGCTAAAATCGCTAAAGTGAAAACTAAATCAGTAAGAAAAATGCATGAAATTATACATATTTGTTGCAAACTTTATTGTAACTTGATGGCGAAAAGCCCAAAGCAAATTTTCACAAAGTTTGTATTCCTTAAAATGGATTATTAAAGAAAAGTAATCGTGAAAAAATGACGTTTTTAGCGGCTAAACTCGAACTTAATACCCACCTTAAGAAATGAAATTTTCGCTGACGAAATATTCGTTAATTTTGTTCATAAACCTATTAAACTTATGGAAAATCTAAATTTTATTTCAATTATAAAAAATATTTTAGTTTTCTTAGGGACTCCAGAGATGACAAGCACATTGGGTTCAAGGTCTCATGGCATGACCAATCCCCTCACTTTGAACCTAATGCTTTGAAACATTTTTCTGATTATTTCTTTTGTTTTCTAAGATTCCAAGAAATTTTGTTTCTTTAATTTAGCTCTGCACTGCTATGTTCACTGTATTGCACATCGCACTTTGCACAATGCATTTGCTCTTTTTCCCACTTTGTCTAATTTTTTTTTTGTTTCATATCCTTAAGCAACAGCATCTCTTAAGAATTTTTTGCCTGAATTTTGATGCACAAAAAAAAAAAAAAAACAATAAAAACGTCATTGATGATTAAATCACAAATAATCGATAAATGCACAATTAATTGTATTCTCACTTTATTGATCCACTTTTGTTTTATTTTGTTTAAAAGCACTGCACAAAGATTATCCTTTGAGTTCCATTTGCCTCTTTTTGATTTTCGGATATTTTTTACCCTTCACTATCCTCTCTTTTGATGTCTCGCACATATTTCCTTCTTTTTTGTCAGCACTTTGCATTTGAACGCGGCGCTAGGTGCACGGCGCCCGCCACAGTTGTATGTTTGGTTTGGTACGAAAATATTAATCCGAAATCGCGTAAATCCTCATTATGGGGCATTGCTTTATGTACCATGCGGTCGTCCGGCTAGCTGCCAAACATTAACATGGACTTTGCGGTTGGCTAAAACGACAAATCACCTGTGGTCAATTTATCAATACGGTGGAGGGGGGCACGTACACTCAGCCAAAGCACTGGTTGTCCGTGGACAACCTCATTGAATGGCATCCAAATGGCAGATATGTTCCACTTTGCCAGATGTAATTATTTATTTGCTGTGATCGCTTAATCCTCATTGGTAATGGCCAACATTGGTTATTGGAGTAAGTGAACTAACTTATCACTATTCGCTCAAGTGCATCGTCATTGGATACAAATGTGGAGGGAACTAAATTGCAAATACTAAAGTTAGATAACAGTGTTGCCACTAATGCAACACTATCTACATAGAGAATTTTTATTTTCTTTTATTTTAAAATTTGTCGTTTGTGTTATGATTAAGACTAACTGTGGATGAGTTCACAGTGAAGTTGAAAAAAATGTGTGGTAATTTAGGTGTGTTCCATATGCTGCTCCAGCTACACAATCTCTCTATTTACAGAAAAAAAAAAAAACATAAATACGATTTGGAAACCATCATTGCTTGTAATAGGTATTTTTTGTAAAACAAAATATTGTTTTTACTTGCTTATGTGCCCCACTTTTATGTAAAAAAAATAATATTATGGTTTGTTCCCGCATTTGCAAACATTTTGCGAATTGGCTGTTTTAGCGTGTTCTGGCCATCCGAATACGCAAACTTTTGACGAATTAAATTAAATCCCTAGTAGTTGAGCTCCCGAATCCAATATTGTGCGGCTTATTCTCATGTCGTTACAACCAAATAGGTCCACAATCAAAGATGACAATAGATAATATCCTTAATAAAAATTCAAATACCCGGCATGTTAAGATTGATTGTGATTGTATTCACGCAATGAAGCATTTGGCAACCTCGAAAGCTGCTCTGTCAGAGAGAATAAAAAGACAAGAAGACGAAACTTTGAAAGGAAACTGCGTCAGTAGGTGGCAGTCATGAGGAAAATTTCTCTAATATCATGCAGTTTTTGTCGGCGCTTCTCTCAAATATCATACAGTTTGTGTCGGCGTCACCCAATTCAGGTCTCTGTCGACTTTACGAAACTTAAAGAAAATAAGATTTAAAACCTACTTTGTAGTAACAAATGTTCTTTTTGATAAATGTTTTCATTGCATTACATTTTTTGGCAGATAATTTGAAATTATAACTGCCGATGCCTTTATACACAATTTATCAAAACAGCGCTTCGACCGCGAAGTCGGTAATACCAAAGCTGCTGGTATTGTGCGACATCTATACGGTTGGCATTTGTTGTTTTTGTAGAAGAGAAATTTTCGTCTTCTGACTCTGTGAGCAAAGTAAACCCATCACCTGGCTTGCGTTGCCTTACTGTGAACTTAAATTTAATTTCAAATCTTGCGAACATGCCTAATAAATTTAATATTGTAAAAAAGGAAAAATATAATAATAATGCAATGATAATGCATTACAGGAAATTCAATATAGTGCTGTAACGCTTGTCTCTACTTTTTACTCAAACTCATAGAAATCTGTAACGTTTACAAAAAAAAAATGTTTTTGTTATTTGAATCCAATTTCAATTTTATCAATATACACAGATCAATTGATTTTTTTTAATTACGAACATGAGAGAATCAATCACCGAAGCAGTTTAACTGATTGCATAATTTAATTTTAATTGGAAAAATATGGATAATATTTTTTTTTTCTGTGTACCAATATGAAATTGCAATTGTTGTTTTTCTTGGTTTCTTGTGTAAGTAAAACCAGAGAGTATTAGAAAACAAGAGGACGAAAATTTCTCTTCTTCAAAAACAACAAATGTCAACCGTATAGATGTCGCACAATGCCTGCAGATTTGGTATTACCGACGTTGCGGTCGAAGCGCTGATACGATAATTTGTTTATAAAGGCATCGGCAGTTATAATTTCAAATTGTCAAATTTAATAGAATGAAAAGATTTATATAAACGAACATTTGTTATTAAAAAGTAGGTTCTAAATCATATTTTCCTTACGTTTCATTAAGCCGGCAGAGAACTGACTGGGTGACGCCGACGCAAACTGTATGATATTTGAGAGAAGCGTCGACAAAAACTGCATGATATTAGAGAAGTTTTCCTCATGACGCCACCTACTGACGCAGTTTCGCTTGACAGTTTCGTTCTCTTGTTTTCTTAATACTCTCTGACAAAACGCATCCGCCCTATGTTTGCATAATCGCATTTACATATCAACAAATTTTAATCATAGATTGGCATGTGGAAGTTTGAAATAATTTATACCAGCGAAATGAAATTAAAACTTCATATATTTCACGAAATTCGGATTATTTTTCCACTGAGCTATATGTCTAGAATATAAGAAAAAATATTTTTCTATAAAAAATGGGTACTAAGTTTGGTTTTCGATTTGAAAACCACTCTGCAAGCAGGAAGTTTTTGAATCAGGCAATTTCAAGTATGGAAATGATACGCAACCTATACTTTCTTCCCTTTATTCATATGTTTTTGTTCAGAGTTAGCTGCAAATTTTTTGATTGCCTTTTTATACTAACCACCATAAGATGGGAGTATAAGAAGTGTTCCATTCCGTTGGGAACACATCGAAATATCGATTTAATATATACATATAATGTATATAGCGTCATTAAAACTGAGCTAACGGCATTCTTTCACTGATATAAAGTAACTTTTTTAATACAGTGAAAATATTCGTTAATATTACGAAAAGTTTCGTTGTTTAGAAAAAAGTGCATTATATTTACGAATTTGTTTTGACGGCTCATTTTTTGTTTTTTGACGAATTTCGTTAATATAACAAAGTTTTTCTACCAGTGTATATTCTTGATCATCTTGATCTTGATCTATCGATGTCCCTCTGTGTGTATGCTGTAATAACGACGCTGCCTTCAATAATGACGATATCGCAATTTACCACAGATATTTTTTAATGCCTTAAAAAGGTCAACGTCAAATATAGCCCATATCGGTGCAGGATTTTTTTTTATCAGAGTTGTGTGAAATAAACAAATCCCATTTTAGGTCTATAGGGAGCTATATCATGATGATAGAGTTTTGATTCATTCTACCTATTGGATTTCTTGAGGACATAGAAACGATTTTCTAGAATTTGGGAAATCAAAGTTGTTTTGGACCAACAAATAGATATCTAAAATGTTATGAGATATTAAAGATATTTTAGATACATAAATAGATATATCAAATTTTATTTATGTCGGTCCATGTTTTGGCATGTATACCTATCTGAGATATAATTAGATATAAATGTGTATTATTCCATATATGACTAGATCTAACATCAGATCCTATTAAATATAGGGATAGATGTAATTATATCTAAGGCAATAGATGTAGGCCAATATTGAAATTTGATCAGATCTATTTCTACAATAATTAGATATGATTAGATCCTACCATTTTCGGATCCACTTATATCTAATTTTATCAAATTAGATCTCTCAAATTTTACTTGGGTCGTTATATTAAATTTATAGGCTTCATTCATTCAGATCGGTTATTAACGGATTTTCCATAATATCATATAGATATTCAACTCGTCCATTGCGACGAAGTTTTTTTCACAGGACGTTATTATATTTGATCCAAGGAATTGGATATACAAGAGTTGGCCCGGTTTAATATATGTCAATATATACATATTTGATATTACAAAACCTATTGTTTTGTAATTAATTAATAAAATTATAATTAAAAATTTAGATTTATGGGACATATGTATTTCGATGTTCTGAATTGTTATATTCAAAGCTTAATTATATCATTCTCTTGTTTCAATGTCATTAAATTTTTTACATTTATTTTATAATTATTTGGGATTGTGTTTAAATCTGCCTTTCTTACAACAATAACCAGGATACCATTTATTTCGGCGTAGTTTAAGCAGAATCGTTTCTGTGGTTAACCTGTTTTTGTAGTTAATTATCAATACATTTAATTTTATACATACATCACAAGTTGAAGGAGAACAACAACAATATCACTGTTATACCCAATGCATTACACTCTCGTTTAGCCAATCGCATAGTCACCAAAGGACGAACGAATGCTACATAAACTCACTGCAAATTTCGACGCTCCTCACCACATTTTGGATAGGTGGAAACATTCAACTTTTCTTACACCACTTTTTGATTTTATTTTCCATTTTGCATATTATTTCACCACAGGTATCTCAACTTAATATTTCACTAAATGAGCATACACTCTCGCTTATCCTTTTAGTTTTTTTTTTTTTTTTGTTGATGGGTGTCAAACACTTTGCGACAGAAGCAACATATGAATAGCGAATACGGGGCTGCTAATACAATTAAGTTAATTTTCGCACAAATAAATTTTCAATATCAACTCAAAATATATTTGAGAAATTTTTTAAAAATGTTAGGGTGAATTCTATACGTAAGCCACTTCATGCCTCGGCATTTCAGCAAAGTTGTTAAAAATATATTTTCAATTTTTTAAAATGCTAAGATTTGCAATAATAATTGGACTACGCAAATTTTAAATGTAAATTTAACCAACGAAGCGAATTCGTAAAAACAACAAAATTTGCCATCATTATTACGAATTTTCTCTTAAATAATGAAAAGTTTCATAGTCTTGACGAAAATCTTCGTTGTCTGAATGTAAAATATTGTTGGCTTTATTTTTAATAAAATGTTTGTGTTGTGTGCAAAACTCGCATACTCTCGATCATCGTGGAAGAATCTATTCATTCGTGGTATGTGCGAATCGCATACATATAGAACTCAATATCTCGTTCTGTTAAAAAATTATCCTATGTACTTGTCATTTTTTGAGTTAATTTGACAAACTTCATTACTAAATACTAGAGAAGATGCAAACTTATTTCCAAAACAAATTAACAATAATAATAACAAGTTCAAACAAATATTTCTTCATCCTTCGAAAGAATTTGCTTCATTATAATGATTGGTTGAAATCAATCAGCTCGAACCACCATATGTTGCTTCTGGCGCTATGAAGAATGTGTACCCCTTAAAATATCTTTATCTCTGCTATTATCCAATGTTCAAATCACTATCGTCGTATTTTTCTTTGAAATTTCGACTACAGAGTGGATTTAAACTAGTTTGAAGTCACATTACACTCATTCTCAATTTTGTTGAATTGTTCAAGGGATTAAAAAAATCAAGGTTTATTATACAACTGGGCATATGCGTAAATCTCAAAACAGATAATTCATAGAGTAAAAGTCGTCTGAAAACATATTAAAATATTTTCTTAATACTAACTTTAATTACTACCAATAAATTTTTCCAACGTGTAAGTGAAAATTCCATAGACCTTAAAGAGTTAACTTTGCTGCATGGTATATAGTCGAAACCTTAATTTCCGATTGCTTTTTTTGTGAGTAGGAATCAGCAAGTCAATAGTAGGCTGACTGATTAAAAAATCCAAAGTCGACTTTTTATTATCTACAAAATCGAATTTCATACATCTTCAACATTGACTCATTGATGTTAATCAAAATCGAAGTTATTTGGCAAATCCAATTAATCGACATTTAAAGTTTGAATGCCGACTAATTGGACTCCGAGAAGTAATTTTTTGGGATTTATACTGTCAAAAAATTGTGAACGTAGAAAACGTCATATTCCTGTATAAAACGTAGTAAATGTCAAAAGTGCTTACAGGATCCTTAGATTTGATTTCAAAAACAATTTTTAGTATTTTAAATTATTAAAAAACTCCGATTTTAAAACGGCTAAGTGAAATCCGACTGACAGTAGTAAGCCTATATTTTCTTACTATTTGTATAAGTAAAAGGTATTCTAAAATCAAGTAAGACATAAATGGTTCTAAAAAACTTATACTGTACAAAAAATACTGATATTGTCAAAAACTACGATTTTACGAAGGTTATAATTTTCTTCTAACTAACAGCAATTTTTTTATAATAAAAAGGCGTTAATACAAAAATTTTAAAAACTATGAAATAAACGGCTCTAAGAAACGTATTCTGTATACATTCTTATATTGTCAAAAACTATGTAGTTTATGAAGCTTTACGACGTATTTGACGCAGGGATGGAAAACAAAATTTTGAAGAAAGTACACAAAAGGTATTTTTTTGAGCGAAAAAGTAATTTTCACTACATTTCAACAAAAATTCCATTGGAAGATTATTGAGCTCCTTAAGACTGAATTTAAAAAAAAAATGAAATTTTATTTGTCAACTTTATTTCTAATTTTTTTATTTCTATATTCGTTACAAAGCCTTTGGACTCTGTGTTCCTTAACTCGAAAACGGCCATAGACTGCCGCAAATCTCTCAACGAGATGGCTGAGCAGTACAATATTCACCTAATATGGGTGCCTGGCCATAGGAACATACCGGGGAACTGCGAAGTAGATGAGTTAGCAAGGCTAGGAACTATCTTACATATTCCAGGGGAACTAGAATCTGTTGGTATGCCTCTGGCCACCTGCAAGCTCTTACTGCGTGAGAAGGCTGTTATGATGGCCAATATTCGATGGGAGAATTGCAAGGGTTGTAACGACACCAAGCAAATATGGCCCCATTTAAACTTAAACCGCACACTAGATATGCTAGTGTTCTCCAGGCGTCAGATAGCACTCCTGATATCTGCTATAACGGGTCGCTGCCTGATAGGCGAATTTGCAAAAACTATAGGTGCGAAGTATAATGACTACTGTATGAGCTGTCATGATGCGGAGGAAAAGGAATCAATAAAACACCTCTTGTGTGAGTGTCCTGCATTTTGTGTAAGGCGTAAGCAAATTTTAGGGGCATGTAGCTTCAGATTACTGGCGGACCTGGAAAACGTTAACTCAAGCAGTTTGTTAATGTTTTTGGAGCAATCTGGTTGGTTCAACAAAAGTAAATAATAGAGAACGTTCAGTGGTTAAGAATAGAAGTGCCCATTAGTAATAGGTATTTTTAGTTAAATGTGGTATCACAATGGACTGAGTAGTTTAAGTGAGCCTGAAATTTAATCGGGCAGCCACTTTAACCTAACCTAACCTAACCTACAAAGACTACTGTAGTATTGTATTCACGGTTGCCATAGTTGTAGTATTCATGGTACTTCACAAATTTTCTGTTGATAAATAAAATAAATTTTTGACAACATTTTCTATAGAAATAAAGTTTTGACAAAATTTTCTATAGAAATAAAGTTTTGACCAAATTTTCTATAGAAATAAAGTTAGAAATAAAATTTTCACAAAATTATCTATACAGATAAAATTTTTGATAGAAATGAAATGTTGACAAAATTGTCTAAAGAAATAAAAAGTTGACAGAATTTTCTATAGAAATAAAACTTGGCAAAATTTTCTATAAGAATAAAATTTTTACAAAATTTTCTATGGAAATAAAATTTTGACAAAATTTTGTATAGAAATAAAAGTTTGACAAAATTTTCTACCGAAATAAAATTTTGACAAAATTTTCTATAGATATAAAATATTGACAATTTTTTGAATGCAAATAATATTTTGACAAAATTTTCTATAGATATAAAATTTTGACAAAATTTTCTATTGAAATAAAACTTTGACAAGATTTTCTGTAGAAATAAAATTTTGACAAAATTTTCTGTAAAAATAAAATTTTGACAAAATTTTCTATAGATATAAAACGTTGACAAATTTTTATGGAAATAAAATTTTGAAAAAATTTTCTATAGAAATAAAATTTTGACAAAATTTTCTATAAAAATATAATTTTGACAAAATTTTTCTATAGAAATAAATTTTGGACAAAAGTTTGTATAGAAAAATATGTACAATTTTTCTATACAAATAAAATGTTGACATAATTTTCTATAGAAATAAAATGTTGACAAAACTTTCTGAAGAAATAAATTTTTGCAAAATAATATTTTTGGTAAGATTTTCTCCAAATGTTGGTAGAATATTTTCGAACGTGACTGTAATGGTTCGCATTATTTTAGTACGTCTTATAGAGAAAGTGTTCGTGTGGAAACCTAATATAGAATCGCACGCTGTTTTGACTAAAACATTCCTCCCGCATGAACTTGTCTGTTTTGCCAAATTTGTAAAAGACTATTAGCAAATAAGTTTGTTAAAGACTTTCTCAAAATATTAAAATATTTTGTCAAAACTATTGTACAATAAATCTGATATCGGCTCAAAAATGCCTACATAAAAGGTACTAAATCATTCGCGGGGGTACTACGGTACTGACCAGGGTCAGTAAAAAGTATTGAAAAAAGTACTATAGTACTGCGTTTTCCATCCCTGATTTGACGTATGGTAAGATACGTACTTAATGTGTGTCTAATATCTTAAAGTTTACGACAAACCATTTCTGCTAATTTTAAATGTTTCAGCCCCAACTATTGGTCAATTTCATAGTCTTCAGTATAGATCTGGTGAGGGAAGATCAAAACAAAATAAAATATCAGATCACTGTGTTTGTAGTTATGTGAAGATATAAAGTTAGCAGAATTTTTTGGGGATAAAACTTTAAAATTTAAAACAAAATCGAAAATTATTTAAGAAATCGGATTTCTATGATCCGTATTACTCCATAGGAACCAAACATAACAATTTTTTTTTAGGTCATGCGGTCCTAAGATTTCTTACAATGTCTCCTTCTATTTTAGTCCATTCGTCGTATATGTGCCTAAGTTTATCAGAAAATCGACATAAGTTGGCAAGTATGTAATTTATATTCCTAATTTATACCATTGTGTAGTGCAAAATAGAGATCACTAATTTAATAGAATATTAATTATATTTTGAAAGGATGGTATGGCACAGAAATGTAAAAAGTGTGGCATTTAATAGTACAAAAGTATTATCAAGGCAGTCAATCTGACAACGTTAAAATGACACAATTCGTTGTCAAAACCACAGCCAGCTTGCATGATCTGGAAACGTAATGGTTAGAAAATTCTAATCAGGCAAACACGATTTAATTTTTAATGGCAAAGAAGAACTATGAGGACTCAAGTTCGAATTCGGACAATAATTTTATGACATTTTATTTATTTCTTTAACTCTTTCAATACTAAGAAATGGTGAAAAATATTTTTCAACATTTCTTATTTTTATTAATTTAAAGGTTTTCATTTCAACACTAAATTTACATTGAAATGAATTAATTTAAACATCTAAAATTATTTCCGATATTGTGACTGAAAACTTTTTTTTTTGCTTTACAAGCGTTGTCATAGCAACATCAAATGATTGTTTCACCACTTTTCATGACCAAAACAAAAAAAAAAAAAAAAACAACGCTGTTGAATATTCCATTTTAGTTGTCAACATAAAACTAACGGCGTTTTGCTTATCATTTTAGTCTGGTACCGAAACAGATTAAGGAATTTGATCAATAGTGTCATTGAAAAGAAAACGGCAGATACAAATCTATACACGCTTGACTGTACGAATGAACTTTTTTCATTTCTGGGAAAAAGTGTTGCCCCTATTTCATCTTAGTATCCTTCCAAAAGATTCGATTAAATCGTTTACATTTTGCAACCAATTTCGAAAATGTTTCACTTTTCATTTACAACTCCTTGAATGGGACATAAATATGGCAATTGAGTTTAATCCCTGTTGAACAAATCACTAAATTTGAGATGAGTTAATTCAGTCTTATTTTAATGATAACTTTTGACGATAAACATTTATACTACAAGATAATTAACAAAATTAAATAGAGAGAATGAAAGAGTGAGAGAGAATTATACCACATTATCAATATGAAATTTTAGTTCCGCCCAAGATTACACCATTTTCATTCGCCCGCGATCTGAATGTCGGCGATCGTACTAGCATTCAATGTGTCATTGGCACCGGTGACCTACCGCTCACATTCACCTGGCTAAAGGATGGAAAACCACTTCAACCGGCGGAGACTGCAGGCATGCAGTTTGCGCACAGTGCACGAGACAGCGGCAGTGTCAGCGGTGGGATTAGTGGTACCGGTGACGTTGCTGCATCGGGCTCCGGCTCACATCCGACATCGATCAACTATGGCCATGGACACGGCTTGAAAACCTACACGAATGACGTTGGTAGTAGCGGTGGTGATGGAGACGGCGGCATAGTGACAATTCGCCAAAATGATGATTTCACCAGCGCCCTCAGCATAACAAGTGTGACGAGGGCCCAGAGCGGCACCTACACATGTCGCGTCCAAAATGATGCCGCAACCGTATCGCACTCTGCACAGCTAAGAGTTAATGGTATATGACAAAAGCATGTTTGTGTTTGCATATCGAATTTTGACAAAATAAGCGCATGCCTACTTAGTATGTAAATATTCTTGTATATACATATATAGAGAAGATAACATATATAGCATGCTTAATTTAAAATTTAGAAACGCACTCAAAATATCTGTTTTCCATTTTCAGTTTCATTATCATTTTCTGGAATTTTCGATTACGTTTTTCTTCTGTGTCTCATTTCCTTGGACCTATGCCTTTTCCCCTTTAGCTCCTTGATTCACTTACACTTGTCTCGGTTATAGCGATATCGCCAATATGATGTCTTTCTCTTGAACCTTTCCATAGTTCCACCGCGAATATCCCCGTTTAGCTTTGAGGATGAAATCACCGAAGGAATGCGCACACAGCTCATGTGCTCGAGCAGTCAGGGTGACCAGCCATTTAATATCACCTGGCTGAAGGATGGTGCACCAATACAAGGTGGCAACAATGGCGACTCTGTGGGTGGCAAACATCAAGATGACTCCAGCATTGGTAGTGGAGGTGCTTCCAAGGCGCCCGATCCTTCATTGACGATTAACGAGTATGCTCCCTTCTCAAGCATTCTATCAATACACAACGTAACGTCTCGTCACAATGGCAACTACACGTGTCGTGTGACTAATCGAGCTGGCTCTGTCGAATTCACGGCAGTGCTTTCCGTGTCCGGTAAATTACATTGTCAAATTTCTATAAGTGTGGCACCTCATTCACTATTACGGCACCAAAAGTAATCAACATAAGCATATTTTGTGAATCTAAGAGAAAAGTAATACCCATTTTCTGTTCTAAGCTGGCGTACTCGACGAAAAATTTGATATTTAAAATTTTGGTTTAATGTTTTAATGCTTAGCAATAATATGTTTGTTGAGATGTACGTTTAAATTTTATTCTTGTTTGTTTGTTTTTTTTTTCGGCAAATACAAATTAATTCGTCTTCATATAAAGTGAAAAGGCTTCCATTTGAATTGAAAAATTACTAATTTCCCTGAAATTTGATAGCTTTTTAAGCGAGGTTCTTCTATTAACCCTTTCACTACCGATTCAAACCTATTGCCAAAGAATTTAATTTTATAATTTATTCACTTGTACGAATAGCATAAGTTTATAATTTTGAACGCCTACATGGACAAAACAAAAAAACTACATCAATCTATTTTGAGAATTTAATGACGACCAAACGATCGCCCTTAGGATATCGCTATTTGGCCTCGATCAGTTGTTGAAGTGTAAGAACCAATATAAAAAGTATCGGGCATAGTGTATGTATGACAGCCCATTTAGTAGAGACGTATAATAGCCAAATGGTCCTTATATCAAGGACAAATAAGCCTTGATTTTCAAAAAATGTAAGAAAATGAACTACAATATTATTATCTAACAAATCGGGAAATATTTCTAGCATATTTAAATTACATTCCACACATGGACATTGTAAAATAAATCATAACTAATCGGGAGTTTAGGTGGTGGATTCGATCCTTTTATGTTGTGGATATCGGTAGTCAAAGGTATAAAGAATAACGTTAAGATTTCAATTAATTAATTTGATTTGAAAATTTTTTCATTTGGTTTTAAAGTTTTCATTTGAAATGCAAAGTGAAAATGCTATATAATAAGAGGACTTCCAATTCGGGAAAATTAAAACAAACACTAGAAGAAAACATCAGTTGTCCGTAGTACAGACGCAGAAAAATAGCATTCTCTTGAAAAAATATTAGTTATCTATGTTATGAAGATGAAGAACTGCCACTTTATTTGGAGAACAATGTATCAGTGTTACTCCTTATCATTTTAAATAAATCTGAGAAAAAAAGTTAGTTAAAAAAAAAAAAAAACAATAAAATTGCAATTTTCTGAGCCCATCAACATTCGTAGGGTAATTCGACTGTATTATTTTAAAACACATCTTCAAAAATATGAAGAAACTGGCTATGCATCACTCAAGGATATATGTAAACAACTTCAGCCAGTTGAACGCACTGCGCCAAACAATTAAGTGATCTTATATCAAGGTGCAAGATGTAATTTTGACATTTTGAAAATGAATAAAATTCGAATTTCCAAAACAAAAAAATAAAACGAAATTATTAATTAAAGAAATATAATATTTACTTTATTAGCAATCTCGTTTTTCTTTTTTAAAGGGAACCTATGTTGGCATTTCGGTTCCATGATTGCAAAAGAGAAACAAATCTTGAGTTCAGTAACTTTCTTGCTTTCTTGCAAGTAAGTAAAGTCAAAAGTCGGGCGGGCCGATTATATTACACTCTTCACCAGTATGTATATCAACATTTTTGATACCATAAAGCAAGAGCCATTTTCATGCAATTGGCCACATCAAGCGACATTTACCCAAGCCGGAGCCTTATCTAAATCTTATCCGATCTTATCCGAACCGGAAGAAAATGTGGCGCTTTATCTAAATATGACCCGATTTGTATCAAATTCGAAACATATAGAATGTTAAATTTTCTCTCAAGTCAATTGAAGTAAAATCTCGTTGAAGATGGGTGTAGAATATGAAATTTTTCTACCATATTTCCCCAAATCAGGTGTACATAACAGGTTGGCTGATAAGTCCCCGGTCTAACAAAGAAAACACATTTTTTTGTCAAAATTCGTTTTTATTATTCAACATAGTTCCCTTCAAGAGCGATGCACCGATTATAACGACCTTCCAATTTTTTGATATCATTTTGGTAGTACTCCTTCGGTTTTGCCTCAAAATAGGCCTCAGTTTCGGCGATCACCTCTTCATTGCAGCCAAATTTTTTCCCTGCGAGTATCCTTTTGAGGTCTGAGAACAAGAAAAAGTCGCTGGAGGCAAGATTTTTTCATTCATTCATGAATTTTTGCCATCGTTATCAATGACTTGTGGCACGGTGCATTGTCTTGGTGGAACAACACTTTTTTCTTCTTCATGTGGGGCCGTTTTGCCGCGATTTCGACCTTCAAACGCTCCAATAACGCCATATAATAGTCACTGTTGATGGTTTTTCCCTTCTCAAGATAATCGATAAAAATTATTCCATGCGCATCCCAAAAAACAGGGGCCAATACTTTGCCAGCGGACTTTTGAGTCTTCCCACGCTTCGGAGACGGTTCACCGGTCGCTGTCCACTCATCCGACTGTCGATTGGACTCAGGAGTATAGTGATGGAGCCATGTTTCATCCATTGTCACATATCGACGGAAAAACTCGGGTGTATTACGAGTTAACAGCTGCAAACACCGCTCAGAATCATCAACACGTTGTTGTTTTTGGTCAAATGTGAGCTCGCGCGGCATCCATTTTGCACAGAGCCTCCGCATATCCAAATATTGATGAATGATATGACCAACACGTTCCTTTGATATCTTTAAGGCCTCTGCTATCTCGATCAACTTAATTTTACCCCTACACATCCCCCAAATTAGTGTTAACACTGAAAACCCCCCTAAACGTGATAGAATATGAAGGGTGGCTTAACTCTAATCTTGAAACACTGAGTACTTCGTTCAGTTTCCTCCCCGGTATAAAATCCACATGGTCGCTCTGAGTCAAAGGCCTGCCTATTCGAAGTATTCGTTGTTCCAGTCAAGGTAATTCACTTCACAAGTATTTCGAATGATTCGAGCAATAAAAAAACCGAACCACTCAAAAGTGATTACAATGTCAAGTATGACACGAATGGAATTGGAATTCCGATTTCATTTGAATACATCAGAACTGGTTTTTGTATCTGTTTTATTGGGTTCTATTTGATCTGTTTCGCCGTTTGCATTTGTTTTTATTTACTCGTTTGGACAATGAAGGTACTACTTGAACTGAAGAGGTTTGCTCTGAGTACACATGAATATGTATTCGTTTGCAGAGACGACTGCAGAGTAACAACAAGAAGTTATTCGCAAGTTTTGTTTGTTACTACAAATGTGTACCCATTGTAATCCCTCGATTTACTTCGTCATTGGTTCCGGAATTTGACGACGTTAATCGAAACGACGTAAACCGAATTAAAAATTGCTCATACTTACTCCTTAGTCCACTTAATATGTATGTATGTGATTGCTGCTGATAATCCCCAAATTTACGCTTCGAAATCTATTCGAAGTTTAGCAATATTCTCAAGTCTACAGCTCAGAACTTCGAACAGAAAATTGGGATAAAGTATTTTTCCAAGAATACAAAAATATGGTTTTGTTTGGTTTTGTTAAAGCAACCGGAGAGCACAAAGCCACTACGCACGCAGCACGGATCGAGCACCATCACTGAGCGCACTGATCACCTCGTATTGATTCACTGAGACATGCAACAAATAGATGAGCACATTGTAACACTGCATCTGTATCTCTATCCGTATCTGTATCTATATCTGTCACTGTTTTATTTTAGCTCTCTCTCTTTCTCTGTGCTACTCAAAATTCTCTTTTCGTTTCGATTGTGGTCGAATAACTAACGACTATGTTTTTATGTTCACTTCAACTGTTTCATTATGAATATCTTTTGTTTTTCTTAATTATTTTTTTATAATCTATCAATATTTATATAAATATATGTTAAGCAAAGTAGTTTAAGCGGTAAGTCGTAGATTTTCGAATAGTCTCAAGTTGTGTTTTATGAAAAGCAAACGATAATACCCTGCATGTTAATTGATTCGAGCACATATTATGTTGATATGACAAACTGCACCATTTCCTGAATTAATATTTGAAAACCTTATGAACTAGTGCCACCGCGTTGGATCATCAAGCCAACGGATCAGGATGCCATTCTGGGCAATCCAATTGTTTTGAGATGTCAAGCAGATGGTTTTCCAGTTCCTACACTTCAATGGAAGCAATCGATTGGTAAGTATTGAATACACTTGGGCAGACTGACCTTTTGGGTTAATTCTTTTTCCATAATTTAGGTGATTCGGGAGAGTACAGGGAACTTAGTTACAATATTGCCAATGGCAATTCGAAATCGGTGGTGGAAACTCACAGCAATGGTTCCTTGATCATTCCCAAAGTGGGAAGGGAACATGAGGGTAGCTATTTGTGCCAAGCCAACAATGGCATAGGAGCTGGATTGAGTCAACTTATTAAAGTGACCGTTCATGGTAAATCGAAGGTGGTTGCCAGTCTGTTACGTGTTTCATATATTTTGTGTGTGTGTGTTTTGTTTATCTTTCTATTTCAGTGGGTCCCACTGTTACGGTTTCCAAAAAACAGGTGACTGTTCGTCGAGGAGATCGTGTCACTTTGCGTTGTGAAGCCGATGGAGATCAGCCCTTAGATATATCCTGGCGGGCCAAGGCCAATCGCATTGATCCCTCATTCGATGTGCGCTATCATGTGAAGGATTCACCCTTGAGTAGAGGAGTCGTGTCGGAACTAACCATACTTCAAACAGTACTTAGCGATCGAGGAGAATATACCTGCATAGCCAGCAATGCATACGGCCACGATCGGGCCGTAATCCACTTACAAGTCCAGGAACCCCCCAATTTCCCCGTCAATTTGCATGTTACAGATTTGGGAAGCCGCTCGGTGACACTTGCATGGTCGCCCAACGACCAAGACTCGGTACTGCTTGGTGGCAATAACAGAGACTCCCAGCCCATCTCGAACTACATATTGCAGTATAAGAAAGCAGGAGGTAATTTTTTGGTTTGGTTTGTTTCTTACATTGTTTAAGTTATCATACACAGAAAAAAATATCACCAAAATATTTCCAATTAAAAAGTTAATTGAAGTTGAACATTTTTTCAATTAATAAATTAATTGATACAATTAACTTTTTAATCAAATTCGGAAGACTAATTCAGTTAAAAAAAGTGCTGATTTTTTTTTTAAGTTTTAATGAAAAATGTATTTCAACCAATCATTTGTTAATCCAAATAAAAACTTTAAGCCAATTCAGAAAGTAATTAAATATAGTTACCTTTTTTAATTAATAAATTATTTGAGTTTTGCAATCAACATCAATTAAATTTTTAATTGAATCAATTAAAAAATTAATTGAAATTTGCTGAAAAAAATCAATTAATTTTTTAATCAAGAATTTTTTCTATGCCCAATTAAAACTGTGACTGATACTATCATTTTCGTGATTGAAGACATTTCAATTAAAAAATTAATTGAATCAATTAATTTGGTGATTGAATCAGAAAAAAAATTTTTTGTGTGTACTACAACTATTCAATTACATTGAAACTTACTAGTAGTTATTTCACGATAACGTAATTATTCGAAGCAGCTAAAGCGAAAATTGCTGATTGAATCGCATCTTCAGATCAAAAGGTTTATATCTATGAAGTCTCCTCGATGTTACTTCTTGCAGTAGTGTAGGAAACTCTGCCTTTCAGATCTGCCTTTTTTCATGAGCATCGGATATTATCTGGATTTCTTCTTTGACTGTTTTTATGTTCAAATATCTATGCAGGACTTTGTTTTGAAATTTTTAAATCATATCAATGATACTGTCCTTAGTGCAGCCCCACAACTGTACCCTATACGTCCACATGGTCTTTAAAACTTGCTTATATATCCCAGCAAAAAAAAAATTTGAAGTTCTTCTAAAGGCACAACTTTAAAAGCACTTCCAGAAGATGCACTCCCAATGATGTTCTTTATTTTAAGTACCCAGGAAGTTCTTTTAATTCAATTTTTTATAACATGCTTTTTTCATATTTTTAATGGGTAATTTTAACTTTTTATACCCTCCTCCATACACTAATAGAAAAAGTTTCGTTATATTAACGAAATGTGTCGTTAAAAGTCAGCCAATGAAACAAATTCGTTAATACAACGAAATATTTCGTTATTATAACGAATTTTCTGTAAATCAACCTAACTTTTCGTACTATTAACGAATATTTTCATTCTATTAATGAAATTGTTTCGTTAACTTTGTCATTCCGTTTGTAACACATCGAAATATTGCTCTAAGACCCCATAAAGTATATATATATTCTGGGTCGTGGTGAAATTCTGAGTCGATCTGAGCATGTCCGTCCGTCCGTCCGTCCGTCTGTTGAAATCACGCTAACTTCCGAACGAAACAAGCTATCGACTTGAAACTTGCCACAAGTAGTTGTTATTGATGTAGGTCGGATGGTATTGAAAATGGGCCATATCGGTCCACTTTTACGTATAGCCCCCATATAAGCGGACCCCCAAATTTGGCTTGCGATTGCTCTAAGAGAAGCAAATTTCAATCGATCCGGCTGAAATTTGGTACATGGTGTAAGTATATAGTCTCTAACAACCATGCAAAAATTGGTCCATATCGGTCCACTTTTACGTATAGCCCCCCCCACCCCAAATTTGGCTTGCGATTGCTCTAAATAAGAGAAGCAAATTTCATCCGATCCGGCTGAAATTTGGTACATGATGTTTGTATATGGTCCCTAACAACCATGCAAAAATTGGTCCACATCGGTCCATAATTACATGTAGCCCCCATATAAACCGATCCCCCGATTTGGCTTGCGGAGCCTCTAAGAGAAGCAAATTTCATTCGATCCGGCTGAAATTTGGTACGTGGTGTTGGTATATGGTCTCTACCAACCATGCAAAAATTGGTCCACATCGGTCCATAATTATATATAGCCCCCATATAAACCGATCCCCCGATTTGGCTTGCGGAGACTCTAAGAGAAGCAAATTTCATCCGATCCGGCTGAAATTTGGTATATGGTGTAAGTATATGGTCTCTAATGACCATGCAAAAATTGGTCCACATCGGTCCATAATTATATATAGCCCCCATATAAACCGATCAGCAGATTTGATCTCCGGAGCCTCTTGGAAAACCAAAATTCATCTGATTCAGTTGATATTTGGTACGTGGTGTTAATATATGGCCCATATATTATAACACCCATGCAAAATTTGGTCTAAATCGGTCAATAATTATATATAGGCCCATTATAAACCGATCCCAGATTTGACCTCTGGAGCCTCTTGGAAGCAAAAAATTCATCCGATACGGTTGAAATTTGGTACGTGATGTTAGGTATCCACCAACCATGCAGGAATTGATTCATATCAGTCCATAATTATATATAGCCCCCATATAAACCGATCCCCAGATGTGACCTCATGTGCCTTTTGGAGAAGCAAAATTCATCCGATCTGGTTGAAATTTGGTATATGATATTTAACAACCATGCCAAAAGTGGTGCATATCAGTCAATAATCATATATAGCCCCCATATAAACCGATCCCGAGATTTGGTTTTGGAGCATCGTGGAGAAGCAAATGTCATCCGAGTTGAAATTTGGTACAATGTGCTAGTATATGACCGTCAACAACCATGCCTCACTATGTCCATATCGGTCTATAGTTATATATAGCCCTCAGATATATCGATTCCCAATCGTACAAAAATTGGTCCATATCAAGTTCATAATTGTATATAACCCCCATATAAGCGACCCCCATATTTCAATTTCCATGTCGATTCGTAATTATTTGTAGACTTACCTATACATATCTTTTTTGTCTAATATATACCACGTATATACCACAACCCATGTAATTCGATTGTGGATGACAGTCTTTCGTAGAAGTTTCTACGCAATCCATGGTGCAGGGTACATAAGATTTAGCCTGGCCGATCTTACGGCCGTATATACTTGTTTTGTTTCAAATAGGTTAAACACAGAGTAAGAATTCATAAAATGTTACAAATCATTTAAATTTTTCGAAAAAAAAATGCTAAATCCAATCTGAAAACAAGTAAGGAAAATCTAAAGTCGGGCGGGGCCGACTATATTATACCCTGCACCACTTTGTAGATCTAAATTTTCGATACCATATCACATCCGTCAAATATGTTGGGGGCTATATATAAAGGTTTGCCCCAAATACATACATTTAAATATCACTCGATCTGGACAGAGTTTGATAGACTTCTACAAATTATATATAGACTCAAAATTTAAGTCGGCTACTGCAATAGGGTGGAACACAATGTTAGTAAAAAAAAAAAATATGGGAAACATTTAAATCTGAAGCAATTTTAAGGAAACTTCGCAAAAGTTTATTTATGATTTATCGCTCGATATATATGTATTAGAAGTTTAGGAAAATTAGAGTCATCTTTACAACTTTTCGACTAAGCAGTGGCGATTTTACAAGGAAAATTTTGGTATTTTGACCATATTTGTCGAAATCAGAAAAAAATATATATGGGAGCTATATCTAAATCTGAACCGATTTCTACCAAATTTGGCACGCATAGCTACAATGCTAATTCTACTCCCTGTGCAAAATTTAATCGGAGTAAAAGATCGGCCACTGTGGTCATATGAGTGTAAATCGGGCGAACGATTTATATGGGAGCTATATCTAAATCTGAACCGATTTCAATAAAATTTGGCACACTTGACTACACTATTAATTGTACTCCTAGTGCAAAATTTCAACCAAATTGGTGTAAAACTCTGGCTTCTGGGACCGTATTAGTCCATATCGGGCGAAAGATATATATGGGAGCTATATCTAAATCTGAACCGATTTCAATAAAATTTGGCACACTTGATTATAGTACTAATTGTTCTTCTTGTGCAAAATTTTAAGTAAATTAGGATAAAACTCTGGTCCATATCGGGCGAAATATATATATGGGAGCTTTATCTAAATCTGAACCGATTTCTTCCAAAATCAATAGGGATCTATTCTGAGCCAAAACACATACTTGTGCCAAATTTGAAGTCGATTGGACTAAAACTGCGACCTAGACTTTGATTACAAAAATGTGTTAACGGACAGACGGACATCGCTATATCGACTCAGGAGCCCACTCTGAGCATTTTTGCCAAAGACACCATACCATTATAATACCCTGTTCCACAGTGTGGCGCAGGGTATAAAAATTGTGAATTTTTAAAAATATTTGAGGTCAAACGTTTCCGACAAGCGGTAGAATCCATTAAAATTTATAAAAAATTATAAAATTATTTATTTGACAAAATATCGCAGATTTTTTTAATTTACATCCAAGACATTGAAGTCGGATCACACCTAAAGAAGTGATGCAAATTCAATGCAACGGCTGTTGAAATGGAGAACTTCCGTCCTATGACAAGCCCATGTTAAATTCATCGCTTCTGCGTCAATTTTGCACCACTTCCGGATCCAAAAAGAACATGACGCAGAAGCGATGAATTTAACATGGGCTTTTCATAGGGCAAATGTCCACCATTTCAACATCCGTTGCACTGAATATATATCACTTCGTTAGATGTGAGCCGAATTCAGTGTTTTGGATGTGAATTAAGAAATTATGTGATATTTTGAAAAATAAATAAATTTTAAAATTTTAAATGATTTTTAATGCACTCTAACGCTTGTCTGAAAACCTTGACCTCAAAT
This sequence comes from Haematobia irritans, assembly GCF_050003625.1. Taxonomy (NCBI): domain Eukaryota; kingdom Metazoa; phylum Arthropoda; class Insecta; order Diptera; family Muscidae; genus Haematobia; species Haematobia irritans. The sequence continues at coordinate 87,080,879 of NC_134398.1, forward strand.
ATTTTCAAAATTTCGCAATTTTTCTAGAATGAATTTAGAAATTTTTTCGAAAAAAAATAAATAATTTCTACCATTTTATTAATCCTTACCCTATTTTTAACGTATTTGAAACAAAAAATTTTAAAATTGCCCTTTAAAAGTATGAAAAAAGCGAATTATAAAAAATTGAATTAAACAAACTTCCTGAGTAGTTAAAATAAAAAATATCTCTGGTAGGACATTTTTGGTAGTGCTTTTAACGCTGTGCCTTTAGAAGTACTTCCAAATATTTTTGATGGGAATCTTCATGTTTTTTGATTTTTAAATTTTCTTTTCTCTTCAAATTTTCATCAAGTGTCATACTTAGATATTTCGCTGACTCCGACTTTTCATCCATCTATCGATTTCTGTGAGCAAACTTAGCAACTTTCTTGTTGAAGATTCGTTATGCATTTTTGTGCGCCCACACAAAAATGCATTTTTGTGCGGGCGAGTGGCATTTTTCAATGACTGGTACTTTTTCGGTGGAAAAGGGTCACTGTAAACACGAGCGAAAAACGAAAAATAACGGGTGCAATAAAAAAATTTTAAAAATTTTTTTCGAATTCAGCAGATCAAAATACATAAAAAAGTCACATCTCATCAAATGTTCATGAAAAAAATTTTATTTTGTTAACTAGTGTAATTTTTTGAGTACATTAGTATAAATAATACACAAATGAAGCATAAAGATTTACTAAATTCATACTTCTCACAAAATAGTTCATTAATGTGTAAATTTTACTAGAAATCCGTGCATTATGAACATCGTATGTCACTAAAGACATTCTTGCAATTTTTAACTCCAATTTTTTCCTTCAAACTACAAAATTTTCTTTAAACAGTGAAAATAATTGTTTATGTCCAATACATTTTCTTGAATTTGTCGAAAAATATATATATGTACTTATTTTTGTTATATCGGCGTGATTTGCATCACCCAAAAAAAGTGACCCCACCGTGGAAGAAAATGTAGGTTTATTTTAGAAAATTTTAACTAAAATAGTTTTCTACTGCAACATGTTACAAATAAGTTTAAGTTTAAAAATTTTTAAAATGTCTTTAGCGCTGTACGAAGTTCGAGACAGGTACAATTTTAGTAAAATTTACTCATTTGAGAGACTTATAAACTCAATTTAAACAAACTTCTGTCATTTTAGGAAAATATGAACTATTTTATTTTTTAGTAAAATTGTGCCCTATATTTGTATACAACTTTTTTCCAATTTTTAGTTCACGTCATTATTCAAATAAGGAACATTTACTCATATTGTGCAAAATTTAACTAAAATCAACTAATCTTCATGAACTAAAATAAAGTTCAGTTGGCATTAGAGCCCCTTTTTTTGTGTGATCAAACACGTATAATTTTGTACTTTTCTTACCGACTTATTTTTGATTTTAGCGACTAAACTCGAGCTTAATACTCACATTTACGAATTGTTGTAACAACCTGTGATCCAGATGTAGAGTAGATATAGATCATTCTATTACCACTATATATTTTTCATGTAAAACAATTTAAAAACAACAATAATTTTAAACGATTAACACAAAAATACTCTTCCTTAATCGGTGATTTGTTTTTTAGCTCTATATATTCTTTTATACCCACCACCATAGAATGGTGACGGGGGTATAATAAGTTTGTCATTCCGTTTGTAACACATCGAAATATCGATTTCCGACTATATAAAGTATATATATTCTTGATCAGGGAGAAATTCTAAGACGATATAGCCATGTCCGTCTGTCTGGCTGTCGGTCTGTCGTAATCACGCTACAGTCTTCAATAATAAAGCAATCGTGCTGAAATTTCGCACAAACTCGTCTTTTGTCTGCAGACAGGTCAAGTTCGAAGATGGGCTATATCGGTCCAAGTTTTGATATAGTCCCCATATAAACCGACCTCCCGATTTGGGGTCTTGGGCTTATAGAAATCGTAGTTTTTATCCAATTTGCCTGAAATTGGAAATCTAGAGGTATTTTATGACCACAAAGAGGTGTGCCAAAAATGGCGAGTATCGGTCCATTTTTGGTATAGCCCCCATATAGACCGATCTCCCGATTATATTTCTGGGGCTTCTAGAATCGATAGTTTCTATCCAATTCGCCTGAAATTGGAAATCTAGAGGTATTTTAGCACCATAAAAAGTGTGCCAAAAATGGTGACTATCGGTTGATGTTTAGGTATAGCCCCCATATAGACCGATTTCCCGATTTTACTTCTTGGGCTTCTAGAATCCGTAGTTATTATCCAATTTGGTTGAAATTTGAAATCTAGAGGTATTTTAGGACCGTAAAGAGGTGTGCTAAAAAATGGTGAGTATCGGTCCAGGTTTTGGTATATCCCCGATATAGACCGATCTCCCGATTTGGGGTCTTGGCCTTATAGAATCCGTAGTTTTTATCCAAATTGCCTGAAATTGGAAATCTAGAGGTATTGTAGGACCACAAATACATGTGCCAAAAATTGTGAGTATTGGTCCATGTTTTGGTATGATCCCCATATAAAACGACCTCCCGAGTTGAGGTCTTGGGCTTATAGAAACCGTAGTTTTTATCCAATTTGTCTGAAATTGGAAATCTAGAGGTATTTTAGGACCATAAAGAGGTGTGCCGAAAATGGTGAGTATCGGTCCATATTTTGGTATAGCCCCCATATAGACCGATCTCCAGTTTTTACTTCTTGGGCGTCTAAAATCTGTAGTTTTTATCCAATTTGCCTGAAATTAGAAATCTAGAGGTATTTTAAAACCCAAAAGAGGGGTGCTGAAAATGATGAGTATCGGACCGTGTTTTTATATAGCCCTCATATAGACCGATCTTTAGATTTTATTTTTGGCCCTATAGAAACCGTAGTTTTTATCCAACTTGCCTCAAATTGGAAATCTAGAGGTATTTTTTTTAAGACCATAGAAAGGTATGCCGAAAATGGTGAGTATAGGTCCATGTTTTGATATAGACATCAGATAGACCGATCTCCCGATATTACTTTTTGGGCTTCTAGAAACCGTAATTGTTTTCCACTTTGCCTGAAATCGAAAATCTGTAGGTTTTTGGGAATACAAATAGGTGTGAAAGAAATGATTTTATTTTTTAACATAGGCTTCTAGAATACGTAGTTTTTATCCAATTTGTCTGAAATGAGAAATTTACAGATATTTTAGGACCTTAAATATGAGATCCGAAGATGGCGTGTATTAGGTTAGGTTAGGTTAAAGTGGCAGCCCGATTAAGATTCAGGCTCACTTAGACTATTCAGTCCATTGTGATACCACATTAACTAAAAGTACCTATTACATTACTTCTAGTTTTAACCGTTGAACCTTCTCGATTATTTTCTTCTGTTGAACCAACCAGATTGTTCCAAAAACATTAGCAGACTGCTTAAGTTAACGTTTTCCAGGTCCGCCAGTAATCTGAAGCTATATGCGCCTAAAATTTGCTTACGCCTTACACAAAATGCAGGACACTCACACAAGAGGTGTTTTATTGATTCCTTTTCCTCCGCATCATGACAGCTCATACAATAGTCATTATACTTCGCACCAATAGTTTTTGCAAAATCGCCTATCAGGCAGCGACCCGTTATAGCAGATATCAGGAGTGATATCTGGCGTCTCGAGAACACTAGCATATCTAGTGTGCGGTTTAAGTTTAAATGGGGCCATATTTGCTTGGTGTCGTTACAACCCTTACAATTCTCCCATCGAACATTTGCCATCATGACAGCCTTGTCACGCAGTAAGAGCTTGCAGGTAGCCAGGGGCATACCAACAGATTCTAGTTCCCCTGGAATATGTAAGGTAGTTCCTAGCATTGCTAGCTCATCTGCTTCGTAGTTCCCCGGTATGTTCCTATGGCCAGGCACCCATATTAGGCGAATATTGTACTGCTCAGCCATCTCATTGAGAGATTTGCGGCAGTCGATGGCCGTTTTCGAGTTGAGGAACACAGAGTCCAAGGATTTTATTGCAGGTTGACTGTCTGAGTATATATTAATGCCAATATTGCTTGGAGCATTACTTCTCAGCCAATTCACCACTTCTCTTATTGCTAATATTTCAGCCTGAAAAACACTACAGTGATCAGGTAATCTTTTCGATATTCGAAGTTCAAGATCTTTAGAATATACTCCGAAACCCACTTGGCAATCAAATTCGGAGCCATCAGTGTAGAAATCTATATATCTTTTATTCCCCGGGGTCCGTGTACACCACGCCTCACTGTTGGGAATTAGAGTCTCAAACTTTTTGTCGAAAAGTGGACTCGCCAAAGTGTAATCCACTACGTTAGGCACATCTGGCATTATTTTGAGGACCGAACTGTGACCGTAACTTTTTTCCGACCACAGCGATAGCTCGCGCAACCGCACAGCCGTTGTTGCAGCTGACTGTTTGGCCAAAATGTCTAAAGGCAATAGATGCAGTATAACATTAAGGGAGTTTGTTCCTGTCTTGCTGTCTTGATACACAAGCACGCCATACGCTGAACTTTGTCTAAACTTGTCGGCTGGTGAAGTGCCGGCCACCAGACTACAACACCATATAGCATTATAGGTCTAACCACTGCCGTGTATAGCCAATGCACAATTTTTGGTTTTAGTCCCCACTTTTTCCCTATTGCCTTTTTGCCCTATTGCCGTTGCTTTCCTCGCCCTTTCTTCAGTATTAAGCTTAAAGTTCAGCTTCCTGTCCAAAATAACGCCAAGGTATTTTGCACACTCCCTAAAGGGAATTTCAATACCCCCTAAGGAAATGGGTCTAACCGTGGGAGTTTTGCGATCTCTGCAGTACATGACTAGTTCTGTCTTTGCAGGATTTACCCCAAGACCATTATCTTTCGCCCATTTCTCAGTCATCCGGAGGGCTCTCTGTATAATATATCTAACTGTTGATGGGAATTTTCCCCTGACTGCTAGCGCCACATCATCTGCGTATGCCACCACTTGTATCCTTTCTTTTTCTAGGGAAACCAGAAGGTCGTTTATAGCAACATTCCAAAGAAGAGGTGATAGAACTCCTCCTTGAGGAGTGCCTCTGTTCACATACCTTTGTATGTTTGCTTGTCCTAGTGTGGCTGAAATGCGTCTCTTCCTTAGAAGTTCGCCTAACAGTCTAAGTATACCTGGATCAACATTCAGAGTTGTCAGTCCATTTAATATCGACCTCGGATGGACGTTATTGAACGCCCCTTCGATGTCTAGAAACGCCACGATTGTGTATTCTTTGACAGATAGTGAGCTTTCAATAAAGCTGACTAGTTCATGTAATGCGGTCTCAGTAGACCTGCCCTTCGAGTATGCTTGTTGTCCTTTCGAGAGCAAACTTCAATCGACGCTAGTTCTAAGATAAATATCTATCATCCTCTCGTGGCGTGTATTGGTCCATGTTTTGGTTTATCTCCCAAATAGACCGATCTCCCGATTTTACTTCTTGGGCTTTTAGAAACCATAGTTTTTATCAAATTTGCATGAAATTTTAAATCTAGAAGAATTTTAGGAACATAAAGAGGTGTGCCGAAAATGGTGAATATCGGTCCATGTGCACTGATAATGTTAAGCAATTTTCATTATCAGTGCACATGGATTATAGTTTCTAGATTTTACTTCTGGTAATCATTTAAATAATGGGGGTAAAAATCTACAGATGTTAGATTTTAAATCAAGGCGTTATGTTATTTCATTTTCTTGCACACTTGCACACGATATTTATGATTCCTCTAAAACTCAAACAAATATGGTTCTTATAAATCCAGAATCTGAGCTCGTCTTCATAGGCAAAATCTTTGAATTTATCTTCGGAAGTGTACTGGTTGAACTGATCTGCTTGTCACTAAATCCCCCTGAAATTTTCACAGGAAACTATAATATTTGATTCATGGTGGTGGGTATTTAAGATTCGGCCCGGCCGAACTTACTGCTTTATTTTATCAATATAAAGTATTGTTGTTTTCACTACATTACAACACTCACTGCTCAGTTTCTGAAACGATTCGAAATTAATGTATTTTCATTAAAAAACAGCAATACCTCACGCAATTGTTTGTTTTCAATTAATACCACGTGTTCACTCCATAAATGCATCACACGATGCAATGATTTCATTGCTCTCTTCCCACTTAATTTTCCAGTAGCACATTTATTGATTAGTTGAAATTCTATCTACGGAATAAGGCAAAATATAGCCAAATTTAATTATACCCTTCACCACTACTGTGGTACAGGGTATAATAAGTTTGTGCATTTGTATGTAACGCCAAGAAGGAGTAATCATAGACCAACCTTTTAGTGTACGGATCGGCTTAGAATTATATTCTGAGTCGATTTAGTGATGTCCGTCTGTCTGTCTGTTGATGTATTTTTGTGTGCAAAGTACAGCTCGCAGTTTTAGTCCGATTGTCCTAAAATTTGGTATAGGGTCCTGTTTCGGCTCAAAGACGATCCCTGTTGATTTTGGTAAAAAATCAAGTAAAAAATCGGTTCAGATTTAGATATAGCACCCATATATATTTTTCACCGATCTGGTCATAATTGGCGTGTATATCAACCGATCTTCCTCAAATTCCGTACATCCGAATATTTTATGAGTCTCGAAAAACTTGCAAAATATCAGCCAAATCGGTTCAGATTTGGCTGATAAAGCTATATAGCTCCCATATATAGCTTTCGCCCGATTTACACTCATTTGCCCACAGAGGCCAATTTTTTGCTCCGATTTAGTTGAAATTTTGCATAGGGAGTAGAACTAGCATTTTAGCTTTGCGTGCCAAATTTGGTTGACATCGGTTAAACTTTTGCGAAGTTTCCTTAAAATTGCTTCTGATTTAAATGTTTCCCATATTTTTTTACTAAAATTGTGTTCCACCCTAGTGCATCAGCCAACTTAAATTTTGAGTCTATACACCCTCAAAAAAAATCGCTTCTGTAACATATACTCCCAAACATATTTTGCTTCAAGCATATAAATTTTTGGGTATTGCCCACACATTTATATGTTTGATTTCTTCCAATATATAATATGTTTGAAAACATATTGGTCTAAACAATATAATATGTTTGGGTAGTCTAAGTTCCAAATATTTTGTATTTTTCCATCCACATTTAATAATGTTGTCTTCCAAAAAACTATATGTTATTATGTGAACATATAATATGTTTGGAGGCATTTTGGACCCAAAAATATTATATGCTGAGAAGAATTTTCTCCCAAAGAATATTGTGCTCAAAATTTTTTTTCTGCCTAATTGTATATTGCCTCACATTTTTTTTCACTTCCATGAGTTTTTTTTAGTTCTTAACACCTTTTTCTGTAATACAAACATTGTAGAAGAAATTATTAAATTTTATAATTTTTTTTAATTTTACCTTTTGCCGGACGGGGATTCGAACAGCGGACCACACAGTTTGTAAGCCAGCACACTAACCACTGGCCTACGTAGCTGTTATGGTCATCAAGAGATAATTATCGTTATAAGTTATATTTATTTAGCATAGCTTGCGGCGCCCACGAGCCGATGCAAACATAACATTGTTTAACAACATAACATTGTTAAACATACATTTGTTGGCAGCGTGGAGCAGTGGTTGGTCGTCCGCCTTGCGTGACAGGGGTTCTGGGTTCGATCCCTGCTTCGACCAACACCATTTTTTTTTTAAATATATTTTTTAACATATATTCCAGATTCGTTCGGAAGTTCCCGAAAAGGTGTTCAGCATTACATACTATTGTATTAAATTTTTACTACGAAATTGTAAAGTGTGTTTTATAAAAGACTTAAAGTCGGAAAAGAAAAATGCTTGATATAAACGAAATGGACTGAGTTCAAATCAAATATTATTTTTTTATTGCAAAAATAAAAACAAATAAAGGTTTTTGTATACAAGTTTAAAATTTTCGAAGAAATTCAAAAACTCGAATCCTAAGGTTAACGATAACCATTCAAAAGCACATTATATTTAAATTCTAAGCAGTAATTTTACAACAGCACATACATTTATTTTGGTGTGAACAATTGTTTGCTAGCATGTAACACTTTTAATTTAGACATACAAATAAATATGAATTTTTATTAACGAATAATTTTGTACTTAATTTAATTCTTAAAGCCGGTATAAATTGGTATTATCGCGTTTAAATGGCCATGTTTACCCTTTTACTTTTCTTTAATAATTTCTTTTAAAGAAAATAAACTTATTCAATTGTTGCTTTGAATCTTTCCCCACCATGTTATAATACAATTTACCGGAAAAAGTTGTAATGTTATTCTGGTTTTGCCGCTAAAATGAGAAATAATTTTAGCGGCAAAACTCGAACTCAATGCCCGCTTGTATTTTCGAAAAAATCCGTCAACTCCTCTTGGACTACTCATTAATAAAGAGGAACTAATCTTTGTTTTTATAGATCTTACTGTTTATTTTTTCACCGTTTCGCCCTGTTTTCATTTTACTTTCACAACTCTAAAAAGAGTGCACTGAAAAAATATTGTCGTGAGGCCAAAGAGTTCATGTCCTTAAAATAAGAATACAACTTTTGCTTAGCTTAGAAGACGGATTTCTCTAATATAAAATTGTTTCCATGTTCAAAGGTCGATACTTTCAATGAAGTCGTGTTGTCGTTATAATTAAGTGATTTGACTTAAAAATGGGTATCATAACATGAAAGAACATATTTTTGGACTAAGGTCAACTTGACTTTAATAATTCAGAAAAATTCTTTAAAATTAATGAAACTGTCTTTAAATTTGTTGCATTTTTGCATCTTGACTACAAGGCAAAAATCATTAAAAAATAGCATAATTTCTACTGGAAGTCTTGTTTTTAACGGACATTTTATAGCATATGAAAAAAAGCTGAAAAAGCGAAAAATTGAAATGTGCTTCGTAGAGTCAAGTACACAAAACCCCATTTAAAAGAGAATTGTGTCTTAAAAGCATCCTTACATGTATTCTCCGCTTCTTTGGTTCGGAATCAATATCAAAATTGTTAAAGTGGAGACACAATCTTTGGAACCGGACATGCTTTTTGTTCAGTGTATAGTGCCTTTTCGTTAGTTTTTATGAAGATCCCTTTAATTGCCTTTGTTTGAATATTTTGACTTACTCGTCCTACGTTCCGATTTGTTTTGACGAAACAAAAAAATTGTGCCCGTAATGCGCAAATGATAAACAAAACTCATGATCTTTTTTTCAAATATATTTTATCTTGGTTCCGAATGAATTTTCTCTCCGAATACTCATTTTAATATTTTACTTTAGCATATCACAATTTTTGGCGAAGTCTTATATCAGAACATATATATGTTTACCCATAATATGTAAATTTATACTTGTTTATATTCACACGTAGTATTTTTCCTATATTTAATGAAATTTTCTTTGTGTATATATATTTAAAATGCGCTAATTGGTTACTTTCATTATTTTACTTCCAGCATACACTTTGTCTCTCTTTGTAAACACATATATGTTTATGGGCTATTTCTAAATTAATATATGTTTGAATCCAAGCATATTATATTTACAAACATTTTATGACCCAAACATAATATGTTCTAACATATTAACATATATGTCCCAAACATATTATGCTAGTTTATGAACATTATATGTTTGCACTCAAAAAAATTGTGTTTAAAAATTTGAGTTCCAAACATATAATGTTTATACCCAAACATATGAAAATCAGTCTTTTTCGTCCGTGTAGATTTTGTAAAAGTCTATCAAATTCTGTCCAAATCGAGTGATATTTAAATGTATGTATTTGGGACAAACCAAATACACATTTGACGGATGTGATATGGTATCGAAAATTTAGATCTACAAAGTGGTGCAGGGTATAATATAGTCGGCCTCGCCCGACTTTAGACATTCCTTACTTGTTTTTAATTTAATTTTTACTACAAAAAAATTCCACATTCGTAGTAAGATTTTTATGTTGCCTACGTATTTTTTATAATATAATCAACGATGCATTAACTAACGTGTTGGAAATTTGTTTAAGGAAAACTTTTGTCTCGTTCTCAACGGATAATTAAGTTTTTTTAGGTTGATGAGCCTTTGACTCTTGATCGGTTAGGAGAGCCTAATTTTTGAAGATACTTCCCAGCAAAAACTCCTATTACCACACGCAAAGAAAAAAAAAACGTTTGGAAAACGTGTACCGAAAACGTTTTTCTTTTGTTAGAGTTTTTTGAATTGCTTCGAAAATTTTAAACTTTTATCACCAAAAAAATTCGTTTGTTACAAAATTTTTATTTTTTCAATTAAAACGTTATTTTTGAAACAACAACACAGTCCATTTCGTTTATATCAAACACTGTTCTTTTCTGACTTTAGGTCTTTAATTAGACACATTTTACAGTTCAAAATTTAATATAGTACAATGTAATGTTGAACATTTTTTCGGAATCTTCCGAACATATCTGGAATATATGTAAAAAACAAAAAAAAAAATTTTGGTCAAAGCAGGGTCGAACCCACGACCCTTAGCATGCAAGTCGGACGTAGCAACAACTGCTCCACGGTGCCCAACTAAATGTTAGTTTCTGTTAAATAAACTTTTTTTATTCGGTTCTTGGGCGCCGCAAGCTATGCTATATAAATATAACAGGTACATAGCTCAGTGGTTAGTGTGTTGGCTTACAAAGTGCATGGTCCGCGGTTCGATTCTCCGTCCAGGCGAAAGGTAAAATAATTTTAAAAATTTATAAAATCGTATAATTTCTTCTACATTGTTTGTATTACAGAAAAAGGTGCTAAGAACTAAAAAACTTCGTGGAAGTGAGAAAGAAAGATATGAGGGAAAATGTAATTAGCAAGAAAACAATGTTTTTTTTTTGAGTTAGTCTTTATGAATTTGTTTTTACATCCTGGAAAAGAATAAACGTTTATCACAAAAAGTATATACTTTTCTTCCAAATACACTTCGTTACAGCGAAAAGCAAATGCGAAACGAACTTTGTTTGTTTGGGAGGAAAGAATTATTTTTTGGGAGGAAAGAATTATTTTTTTGCGTGCAGGTATGAGTACAAGTATGCCTGCGCCAAATTGGTAACATCTTCCTCGTACATATATCAGTAGCAATACTTTTACACGGGCATGACATTAATAGAAGGTTAGGTTAGGTTCGGTTATGTGGCAGCCCGATGTATCAGGCTCACTTAGACTATTCAGTCCATTGTGATACCACAGTGGTGAACTTCTCTCTTATCACTGAGTGCTGCCCGATTCCATGTTAAGCTCAATGACAAGGGACCTCCTTTTTATAGCCGAGTCCGAACGGCGTTCCACATTCCAGTGAAACCACTTAGAGAAGTTTTGAAACCCTCAGAAATGTCACCAGCATTACTGAGGTGGGATAATCCACCGCTGAAAAACTTTTTGGTGTTCGGTCGTAGCAGGAATCGAACCAACGACCTTGTGTATGCAAGGCGGGCATGCTAACCATTGCACCACGGTGGCTCCCGACATTAATAGAAATAATCACCTTTTGCCTACACAGGTAAGTTATTATTTTTAAAACCCAGGTAATACTGCAAGTAGTAATTTTTTGATTACCGGTATTACTGAAAGAATCACTAGTTTTTTGCTAGGTTATTAAACCCAATTAGATCTCATTTCAAAGGAGCTTTCTTTTATGGTATGTAAAGACACCCATTTAAAGCCCATTCGCTTAACATTAGTGAAGATACAAAACGTCAACGAACTTGAAGGCGATCTCATTAATTTTGAAGAATTTTTCAGAATAATTAAAGGCAATTTGACCTTAGTCAAACAAAATTTTCTTTCATGTAAAGATACCCAGTCTTAAGTCGAAACACTTAACTATAAGGACAAAAATACTCCATTGAAAAGTTTATCGACTTTTGTACAAGGAAAAAAACTTTAATTCAGAGAAATGCGTCCGTCTGCTATGCTAAGAAAAAATTCGCATTCGTATTTTATGGACATGGAATCTTTGGCCTCACGACAATATTTTTTTTATGTGTGAGTGGGATTAAACGAAAATATGTCGTGCGTTAGCGTGAGTGAAAATCAAATACAGTTCGTGAATGTGCATGAGTAAATTTTCTTCGAAATCACGCTCACGATTAAATGATCACTTACGATAAAAAACATCACACTCCCGAACATATTCACGTTCATGATTAATTTTAGTTTTCTAGTTTTTAATGGTTCGTCGTGAGTTATGAAAATGTTTCTTACTCATGAGTAATTACAGCGAGTCATGAGATTTTTCGTGAATCATAAATTACGTGAATTGTAGTGAATCCTGTGTGTGCGTGAGTCTTTAAACTGTGCGTAAATTTCTACCCACATGTCGTACGTGAGCGTGCATAAAATTACATTCACGCGCACACCACTATTTTCAAGTACATCACTCCAGTATATTGCCTCTGACAATCGATTTAGTAGTTATTTATACTACCCAATAAAAAAATTGGAAGTTATTCTACAAACGTTTCTTTCTAAGAGCATCCCGGGATCCTCCATTAATTTTTTTTCCACTTCCAGTGATTTTCTTTTTGACCAGTCTTAGAAAATACGCTGGAAAACTAAATGTCGCAAAATAGAATAGAAAATCAAAAAGAAATTAAAAAATTTACGCCGAAAAAAAAAAAAACAAAATAAAAACGCTGCACCGTATAAAAAAAATCTCTTGAAAAATATTTGGTAAAAAAATTTACAACTGGTGAGATTTGAACCTGTGTTATTCATTTGTTCATTCATACTAATAACGAAAAGTTCCGTAAGTAGTTAGAATGTTATGCCTTGTTGTCATATTACAACAAAATCAAAACTCTAAATTTGATACACTGAAAAAACAGTGAAACCGCCAGGAAGAAACATTTTGTTTACTTCAAAAAAATTTAAATTATTTTTGGAAAATTTTAACTAAACAGTATAACAAGCGCTGGCATCACGCCGATATTACAAAAATAAGTAAATATTTTTCGACAAATTCAAGAAAATTTATTAGACGTAAATAATTTTTTTTCACTTGTTAAAGAAAATGTTGTAGTTTGAAGGAAAACAAGTATATACGGCCGTAAGATGGGCCACGCCGAATCTTATGTACCCTCCACCATGGATTGCGTAGGAACTTCTACGAAAGAATGTAATCCACAATCGAATTACTTGGGTTGTGGTATCTTAAAACTTCTTAACATCGTTTTCTACATTGTGAGTTAGTCCATACGTGCTATAAAGGGTGATACGGTCAAAATGTGGTCGAAAATATATAAACTTGACGTATTTCTTTCAATTTTGCATTTAAAAAACTGAACACCCCTCATTTTAAAGGTGTGTGTGTGTATAATGTTGCTCCTATTTTGATTTTAGAATTCACTCTTCAGTTGTCAAAATGCCGTCCAAGCAAGAAGAGCAGCGTATCAAATTTTTGCTCGCGCATCGCGAAAATCCGAGCTACTCGCACGCAAAGCTGGCAAAATCGCTAAACGTTGCCAAATCAACCGTTACAACCGTTAAAGTGTTTGGGGAACGTTTGTCGACAGCCAGAAAGTCTGGATCGGGGGGAAATCGTAAACCGGAAGCCGCTGAGACGACAAAGAGAGTTGCCGGTAGTTTCAAGCGAAACCCTAACCTCTCTCTCCGAGATGCCGCAAATAAGCTGGGTGTATCGTCTACAACCGTGCATCGAGCCAAAAAAACGAGCCGGACTATCGACTTACATGAAGGTAGTGACTCCAAATCGCGATGATAAACAAAATACGACGGCCAAAGCGCGATCCCGGACGATGCTGACGAAGTTTGACTGCGTGGTAATGGACGACGAAACCTACGTCAAAGCCGACTACAAGCAGCTTCCGGGACAGGAGTTTTATACGGCGAAAGGAAGGGGAAAGGTAGCAGATATTTTCAAGCACATAAAACTGTCAAAGTTCGCAAAGAAATATCTGGTTTGGCAAGCCATCTGTACCTGTGGCTTGAAAAGCAGCATTTTCATAGCTTCCGGGACTGTCAACCAAGAAATTTACGTGAAAGAGTGTTTGAATAAACGTCTGCTGCCTTTCCTGAAGAAACACGGTTGTTCCGTACTGTTTTGGCCGGATTTGGCATCTTGCCATTACGGTAAAAAGGCCATGGAGTGATACGCCGCCAACAACGTGCAGGTCAAGGACAAGAGCACTCCCAACACGCCAGAGCCCAATTGAGAAATACAGGGCTATTGTCAAGCGGAACCTAAAGAAGACCAAAAAAGCTGCTAAGGACGAGCAGAAGTTCAAGGCAAACTGGCTTTCTGCGGCGAAGAAGGCGGACAAGGTGGCTGTACAAAATCTGATGGCAGGTGTCAAGCGTGAGGCCCGGCAATTCGGATTTGGAAAAGCGAAAGCCTAACTGAATATTTGTCCTGAATTTTATACTAAACTTGAAAAAGAAATTTAATTTATTTTTTAAATAAACGATTTCACCGATTTACACGCGATTTCCCTTGACCAAATTTTGACCGTATCACCCTTTATATTAGACAAAAAAGTTATGTATAGGTAATTCTACAAATAATTACGAATTGATATGGACTTTTTGCACATACGTAGAGAGCCAGAATTGAAATATGGGGGTCGCTTATGTGGGGGCTTATTACAATTATGAACTTGATATGGACCAATTTTTGTGTTATTGGGGATCGATTTATCTGAGGGCTATATATAACTATAGACCGATATGGACCTAGTTAGGCACGGTTGTTAACGGCCATACCGAATCGAATGAAATTTGCTTCTCTTAGAGGCCCCGCAAGCTAAATCTGGGGATCGGTTTATATGAGGGCTATATATAATTATGGACTTATATGAACCAATTCCTGCATGGTTGTTGGATACAATAAACTAACACCACGTACCAAATTTGATGAAATTTGCTTCTCCTAGAGGATTCGCAAGCCAAATTTGGGGGTCCGTTTATATGGGGGCTATACGTAAAAGTGGACCGATATGGCCCATTTGCAATACCATCTGACATACATCAATAACAACTACTTGTGCCAAGTTTCAAGTCGATAGCTTGTTTCGTTCGAAAGTTAGCGTGATTTCAACAGACGGACGGACGGACGGACATGCTCAGATCGACTCAGAATTTCACCACGACCCAGAATATATACACTTTATGGGGTCTTAGAGCAATATTTCGATGTGTTACAAACGGAATGACAAAGTTAATATACTTCCGTCCTATGGTGGAGGCTATAAAAATTGGAGTTCAAAATTGCAAGAATGTCTTTAATGACATATGAAGTTCATGATGGACGCTTTTGTAGTAAAATTTACAAATTTGAAGAAATAATTAACTATTTTATGAGAAATACGAATTTAGTAAATCTTTTTGCTTAACTTGTGTATAATTTTCCCCGTTTTTTAGTCCAATTATCCAACGTACACAAAAAATTATTGGAGTAAAGGAAACTTTCTTCAAACATAATAATTGTATGAACTAAAATATAGTTAAATTGGCTTTAGTGAAATAGGGAGTTCACTTTTTATGAGTGTATTTATTACTGTCATGCGATAATAAAGACTTTCAGATGTCAGTTTTTTTAGTACATACGTCCAGAAATTGTTATTCGCAAAGCCTGACAACACGCATTTATTCTGCACACTCAAAAAAAAAGTGAACTCTCTATTTCACTAAAGCCATATTAACTTTATATTAGTTCATAGAATCATTATGTTTGGAAAAAGTTTATTTTAGTCAAATAATTTTTTGCGTATGTTAGTTAAATGAACTAAAAAACGGGAAAAAGTTATACACAAATAAAGCATAAAGATTTCCTAATTTCGTATTTCTTACAAAATAGTTCATTATTTCTTTAAATTTGTAAATTTTACCAAAAATGTGTCCATCGTGAACTTCGTATGTCACTAAAGACATTCTTGCAATTTTGAACTCCAAGATTTCTCTTAAAACTACAAAATTTTCTTTAACTACTGAAAAAATTTAGTTATGTCTAATAAATTTTCTTGAATTTGTCGAAAAATATTTACTTATTTTTGCCATATCGGAGTGATGCCAGCGCTTGTAATACCGTTTAGTTAAAATTTTCTAAAAAACTTCCAAATTTTCTAAAATTAATCGAAGGTTATCTTTCCTGGTGGGTTCACTGTTTTTTCAGAGCATTGTTACTTTAACACGTGTTGTAATTTTTCAAATTGTCACGGACTATGCTTAAGGCGAAGTGAAAATATATTACAAATATTTATGATATGGAAATCAAAGATGATGTTAAGTACTTTAATTACCAAAAAATAAAAAGCGATAAGGTTTATGTTATGTGAAATAATAGTACCGTTTTATAACCTAAAATTTAAATGAATCACAATTTTTTGTAAAATTAAATGAAATTTAACTAGCAAATTCCATCTTGGGTTTAAAACAGAATGATTCTCTAACATCTCATATTTTAATAACCGTTTTAACCCTCTGTTTTTATTTGCTTTAAAGAAAAATCCCGTTTTCATTTTGGGCTATTTTCGTTTCAAAATCCGGGATTTCCTCTCTATTTGGTTGAATGCACACCGAAAAAAAGACAAATGTCACATCATATTAAGTATCCCAGCAAAAAAGCGTCGCCAAAAAAGTGGTGCAAAATTGGCGAAGAAGCGATGAATTTAACATGGGTGTGTCATAGGACGGATGTCCACCATTTCAACAGCCATTGCACAGAATTTGCATCACTTATGTGTGTGATGCGAATTCAGTGTTTTGGATGTGAATTAAGAAATTATGTGATATTTTGAAAAATAAATAAATTTTAAAATTTTAAATGATTTTTAATGCACTCTAATGCTTTTCTGTAACGTTTGACATCAAATATTTGAAAAAACTCGCAATATTTATAGAATGGATGTAGCTTTTTTTCATCAAAATTTAAATAATTTGTACCATTTTATTAATTCTTACTCTATTTTTAACATATTTAAAACAAAATAGTTTAAAATTTCTTATTAAAAACATGAAAAAAGCGAAATATAAACAAGTATATACGGCCGTAATTTCGGCCAGGCCGAAGCTTATGTACCCTCCACCATGGATTGCAAAGAAACTTCTACGAAAGACTGTGATCCATAATCGAATTAGTTGGGTTGCGGTAACACTTGCCGAAAGCAAGGTATTTAAGATACCTCTCAATTTTCCATAGAAATAAAATTTTGACAAAATATTCTGTAGAAATAAAAGTTTGACAAAATTTTCTATAGAAATAAAATTTTGACATTTTCTACACTGTTAGAAAAATATGTTTTTCATATGTTCCGATATAAACAAAATGTGTTTCGGGCACAATTTTAAAACACAATATATTTAAGTGCAAACATATAATGTTCCTAAACTAACAGTAAATGTTTGGGACATCTATGTTAATATGTTAGAATATATTATGTTTGGGGCATGAATGTTTCATAAAAATCATATGTGTGAATGCAAACATATATAAATTTACAAATTTCGACTAAATATACATATGTTGTGATATGTTGTGATATCAACATAACACAGCGAAAGAATCAAAAGAGAACAATTTCTGTGAAACCGCTTGTATGTTGTTTCGGAAAACTGTTTTATGATAAGGCCAAAAATTTGATATGCTTAAGTCTAAATATTATTTAATTTGAATAAAGAGAATAGACATTCGGAACCAAGAGAATAGACATTTGAAAAAAAACAGCATATGTTTTCGCCTTGAGAGCAGCATTTTATGTATGTGTGGACATGTGTTTTGTTTATCATTTTGGCATATGGGCACAATTTTTTTCTTGGTTCGTTAAAAGAAATCAGGGGTCTTCATAAAAATAACGAAAGGGCACTATACTCTTTTTAGAGTTGGGACAATAAAATGAAATAAGGAGGAAATAGTGAAAAATTACACAGTAAAACGTATAAAAACAAAGTTTAGTTCCTCTTTATTAATAAGTAGTCCACGAGGAGTTGACGAACACCTTCAAATATAAAAGCGGGCATTAAGTTCGAGTTTTGCAGCTAAAACAATTTAAAAAGTTTATTTTCTTTAAAATGAATTATTAAAGAAAAATGAAAGGCATTTTAGAGCGATGGTGTTAAATGCTAGTAAAAAACTGTTCACGCCTAAATAAATTTATGTTTATATTATAAAATTATTTATGTATGTTTATACTCGACTCCACATTTTTCTTTTGTTAGAGTTTTTGAATTCCTTCCAAATTTTAAAGTTTTGTACCTGTTTTTGTTACAAAATTGTTATTTTTGCAATAAAAAAATAATATTTTATACAAAAATCATTCAATTTCGTTTATATCATGCACTGTTACTGACTATAAATCTTTAATAACCCACATTTCGAAGTTTCATTATAAAAATTTAATATAGTATAAATATAAATGTGTAAATTAAAAAAAAAGTGTTCGGTCGGAGCAGGGATTGAACCCACGACCCTTTGCATGCAAGGCAGACATGCTAACCACTGCTCCACGTGGCAAACAAATGTATGTTTCTGTTAAATAATGTTATGTTTGCATGGGCTCGGGGGCGCTGCAAACTATGCTATATAAATGTAACTTATAACGATAATTATCTAATGGTGACTATAACAGCTACGTAGCCCAGTGGATAGTGTGTTGGCTTACTAACTGTATGGTCCTCGGTTCGATTCTCCGTGCAGGCGAAAGGCAAAATTTAAAAAATTTATAAAAGTGAATAATTTCTTCAACATTATTTGTATTACAGAAAAAGGTGCCAAGAACTAAAATATTTCGTGGAAGTGAAAATTACGAGTATGTTAGGGAATGAGCACAATCGTCTTTGGGAAAAATTCTTCCAAGCATATAATATTTTTGGGCTCAAAATGCTTCCAAACATATAATATGTTCACATAAAACAAACATATTAACGTTTCGGCAGTATCGAATAATATATGTGCTTCCTGCAAAATATGTTTGGAACATATGTTAAAGAAGCGATTTTTTTGAGGGTGTATAGAAATAACATTTTCACAAAATTTTCTATAGTAATAAAATTTTGTTGTTGTTTGATAGTTGACCTTTAAACTGTTAATTATATTTGTTTAGTTCGGCTTGAGGTCATATGAATAAAAACAGATGTTGTTGGTTTTGTTGAGTTGTATTTTTATTTAAAATTATCCAATATTTCGAAAAATCTCCGATGTTCGTCTTCAGGGAAATTTCTTTAAACAAATAAGAGAAAACATTTTACACATTAAATGAAAGTAGTACACACTGTCTCCCACCATGCAGGTCGGTCCAAAAATGGATTAGTCTGAAAGGTTTTGTCCTTTTGTACCGATGTCTAGAACATATTGTGGTGATCAGAACAACGGCTTAAACGCTATGGTTTTTGATCAAAAAATGACGTCGCCAGACCAGTCGGACCGAAAAAGTTTTTCAAATTGTATAAATTAGATTATTGTAATAAAAATTAAATTTTTAGAATGATAAAAATTAGATGTGAAATTGGCGAAAAAAGAAGGAAACAAACGACAATTAATTTAATTTTAAATGTGTATTTGCGGTTCATAAGAGTTGTAAAATTTTTGTGAAATTTGATATCTAAAGGATAACTAAATATCTAACCTCTCTCTCTCCTCTATTTCCCAACAGATGTATGGCATGAAGGAAATAATCAGAAACTTTTACCTGGTGAGAAGACCACCGCCCAAGTAACTGCATTGCGTCCCGCTCAAGCATATCACTTCCGCCTTTATGCGGAAAATCATTTGGGCACTAGTGCTCCCAGTGATATTTTGCTGCTACAAACCGATGCCGAGGCGCCCAGCGGGAGGCCGCAAGATGTATCTGCCGAACCATTGGGACCACAACAATTGCTAATCACTTGGCGTCCCCCAGAGAGGGACACGTGGAATGGAGAACTCTTGGGATACACAATAGCATATCAAAAGCATGGTTCGGCCGATAATTTCCAGAATTTCACCAAAGTCAGTAGTCTTGGTGGTGAAGGTCTTAATGATTTCCGTTTGACGGGTCTGGAAAAGTACACCCAATATGCTGTCACCGTCTCGGCATTTAACGTCAAAGGCGATGGCCCACCCAGTGAAGTGGCTTTGGGTCATACCCTTGAGGATGCTCCCTCAGCTCCACCACAAGGTGTCACTTGCATCGCATTGACAGCGCAAAATATCCAAATATCATGGCAGTCGCCCCCAAAGGAGAACCACCACGGTGTTATACAGGGCTACAAAGTACTCTATGAGCCTGGTAACTTTGATTCGGAATATGGAAGTAGGGAGACGAAAATAACGTCGGCTTTAAGTACCGTCCTCCATGGTCTACAGCCCTTCACCAATTATAGTGTCCAGGTATTGGCATTTACACGTGCTGGGGAAGGAGTTGTTAGCCAAACCGTGTCCTGTACCACCGAAGAGGCAGTTCCCGATGCCCCCGAGAGGGTCAAGTCAGTGGTAAATTCGGAATCATCTGTTATAATCAGTTGGCTGCCACCAAGACGCCCCAATGGAATTGTTACCAAGTACAATGTTTATATCCGTATCTTGGACAAAGGTCAAGAATTAAAGATCCTAAAAGAGGTCTTACCAGCACAAAACCGTCACTTCGAGGCAAAAGATCTATCAACGCGGGAGACATATGAATCGTGGGTTACGGCCTCCACAAGAGTCGGTCAAGGACCCAGTACACCAGTCATTAAACTTATACCTAGTGCATCAGTACCTGCGGCCATAATATCTTTTAGCCAAACTCTAAGTGTCAGTTGGAGAGTTGATATGAAGTTGCCGTGCTTATTTGTCGGTTCTCCAAATCCCAATGCAGAATGGAAGGTATTGAATGCCCGATCCAAGAAGCATTTCCGCCTGGAGGTGAGCAACGACAACACCCTTACCCTGCGAAGCATACAAAGAACCCATGAAGGAAACTATTCGTGTATGGTTAGAAATGCCATCGGATCCGACCACATTGTTTATCAACTGTTCGTCCAAGGTAAGTTTAAAATACAGAGTAGATTTAGCCAACACGTTTTTGTTTTTTAAAATGTTTCCAAGCATATAATATTTTTTTTGGCTCAAAGTGCTTGGCTCAAAATGTTTACATAAAACAATAATCATAATGTTTCTGCAATATACAC
This sequence comes from Haematobia irritans, assembly GCF_050003625.1. Lineage (NCBI taxonomy): Eukaryota > Metazoa > Arthropoda > Insecta > Diptera > Muscidae > Haematobia > Haematobia irritans. Next base: position 87,102,002 of record NC_134398.1, read on the forward strand.
GAATATATGTGCTTCCATAAAACTATGTTTGGAACATATGTTAGAGAGGCGACTTTTTCTTCTTTTGAGGATGTAGACATGACCATCATCAGCTGAGTCGGCTAGCCCTGAATGTACATTAACAATTTGGTTCTAACCTTCATGAAATTTGGTCTTTTTCACGCGTTATTCTTGAGGGACACATTGGCACACTTCAAGAAATGCCCCAATAAAACCATGCCAATCTCTACGACAAGAGGGCATGTTAATTATTTTATAATGACTTATAACTCTTTCATAATGGAAAAGTTTTCACCAAAATAGGCCAATTAACAAACATATAATTATTTCAATGCGAAAATAGTCGAGACATTGTTCCATGCCATATATACATGTAGAAAACATCTGGAAAATGTTTAGTATTTGTGTGATAAACAAGTGAAATTGTATTAAAAAAGACATTTCTCTATTTATACACTGGTAGAAAAGTGTTTCGTACTTCGTTGATTATTTTTCGTTAATACTACGAAATTTTTCGTTATAACATAAGAACGAAAGTGATCGTTAATACAATGAAATCAGTCGTTAAAAGACAATGTTGTGTTTTGGTTTTTCGTTATATTAATGAACCATGTTTCGTTAATATTACGAATATTAACTTTGTAATTTTTTCAAGAATTAGAATAAAAAATTTTCCAAGATGAAATTATTATAAACATTTGCACATACACTGGTAGAAAAAGTTTCGTTATATTAATGAAATGTGTCATTAAAATTGAGCCAATGAAACAAATTCATTGATATAACGAAATTTTTCATTATTATAACGAATTTTTTGTTAGTCAACGAAACGTTTCGTACTATTAACGAACATTTTCATTGTCCTAATGAAAATGTTCCGTTGTATCAATGAACAATTTTCGTTGGCTCAATTTCAATGAAATTTTCTTTGTGTGTAGAGAGTAACTTCTGGAAACTTTTAGCCCTTAAAACAGTCGTTTTATATACTCCGAATCTGGAATTGAAAATTTCATTTATAAAACGAAAGCGATCGTTAGGTTAGGTTATGTGGCAGCCCGATGTATCGGGCTCACTTAGACTATTCAGTCCATTGTGATACCACAGTGGTGAACTTCTCTCTTATCACTGAGTGCTGCCCGATTCCATGTTAAGCTCAATGACAAGGGACCTCCTTTTTATAGCCGAGTCCGAACGGCGTTCCACGGCAATAAGCACATGTTTGCGTGTGCATCTTGAAAAACAAACGGTAAAAAGTTCAACTGAAAACTTTTCTTAACAACATTTACGTTCTTTTCGCTGCAGAGTACACAGGCTCATTACAGTTTTTGTGAATAATGAACATATGAGGTGGCTAAGTTAAATTGGTGTTTTTTATACCCTCCATCATAGGATGGGGGTATATTAACTTTGTCATTCCGTTTGTAACACATCGAAATATTGCTCTAAGACCCCATAAAGTATATATTTTCTGGGTCGTGGTGAAATTCTGAGTCGATCTAAGCATGTCCGTCCGTCCGTCTGTTGAAATCACGCTAACTTCCGAACGAAACAAGCTATCGATTTGAAACTTGGCACAAGTAGTTGTTATCGATGTAGGTCGGATGGTATTGAAAATGGGCCATATCGGTCCACGTTTACGTATAGCCCCCATATAAAGGGATCTTCAGATTTGGCTTGTGGAGCCTCTAACAGAAGCATATTTTATCCGATCCGGCTGAAATTTGGTATATGGTGTTGGTATATGGTCTCTAACAACCATGCAAAAATTGGTCCACATCGGTCCATAATTATATATAGCCCCCATATAAACCGATCCCCAGATTGCGAAGTCTCCAAGAGAAGCAAATTTCATCCAATCCGGTTGTAATTTGGAACAAGGTGTTAGTATATGATCTTTAACAACCGTGGCAGAATTGCTCCATATCGGTCCATAATTATATATAGCCCCCATATGAAACGTTCTCCAGATTTGACCTCCGGAGCCTCTTGGAGGAGCAAAATTCATCCGATCCGGTTCAAATTAGGAACGTGGTGTTAGTATATGGTCGCTAACAACCATACCAAAATTGGTCCAATCACACAAAAATTGGTCCATATCGGTTCATAATCATGGTTGCCACTAGAGCCAAAAATAATCTACCAAAATTTTATTTCTATAGAAAATTTTGTCAAAATTTTATTTCTAGAGAAAATTTTGTTAAAATTTTATTCGGTTCATAATAAAATTTTCATCATTGTCAGAATTTTATTTCTATAGAAAATTTTTTCAAAATTTTATTTCTATAGAAAATTTTGTTCAAATTTTATTCGGTTCATAATCATGGTTACCACTCGAGCCAAAACTAATCTACCAAGATTTTATTTCTATAGAAAATTTTGTCAAAAGTTTATTTCTATAGAAAATTTTGTTAAAATTTTATTTCTGTAGAAATTTTTGTCAAAATTTTCTTTATATAGAAAATTTTGTCAACATTTTTATTTCTATAGAAAATTTTGTTTAAATTTTATTTCTGTAGAAAATTTTGTAAAAATTGTATGTCTACTTTGTCAAACTGAATTATATACGTATTGGATCGATCTTTTTTGATTTAATATATACCACGTATGGACTTACATACAATTTAGAAGATGGTGTTAGGAGGTTTTAAGATACCTTGCCATCGGCAAGCGTTACAGCAACTTAAGTAATTCAATTCTGGATGGCAGTGTTTAGAAGAAGTTTCTACGCAATCCATGATGGAGGGTACATAAGCTTCGGCCTGGCCGAACTTACGGCCGTATATACTTGTTGTTTATTCGCAAGAAATTTAGTGTAATTTTTTAGTATTTAGTAAAAATGCCCCGGGGAAGTGAACTTTCAGGTGAAGAAGGCGGAACAATTACCGTAATGAACCTCGGTTTCAAAAACATTGGATAAATGGACACGGCGATACGATTATCATTTTTTGGTCTTAGAAATAAGAGGCTTTTTTCTTAAGTGAAAGTCACAATATATGATTATTTAATTACTTAATTTATCAATAAATATTATTTCCTATTGTATATAAATCATATTTCAAAGACCTTAACATAAAATAATACACTACCAATAACTACACTGAAATGAAATAATTGGTTGGGTTTCATTAATATAACGTTTGTGTTCATTTATAATACGTTCGCTTTCATTCATACAATGAAAAAACTGGGTTCATATAATGAATGATTTTCATTCATACAACGTATAAGCTGCATTCATACAATGAATAAATTTCATTCATACAACGAAAAGGCTACGTAACAGCAACGTAATTATTCGTTAATACTATGAAATGTAATAATACGTAATAATAAACTTTTTCTACCAGTGTAGCATTTTGTTGCATTTAATCCTGACTACACTCAAAAAAAAGTGAACTCTCTATTTCACTAAAGCCAAGTTAACTTTATTTTATTTCATGGAATTATTATGTTTGGAGAAAGTTTCCTTTACCATAATAATTTTTTGCGTACGTTAGTTAAATGAACTAAAAAACGGGGAAAATTATACACAAATTAAGCATAAAGATTTACTAAATTCGTATTTCTCACAAAATAGTTAATTATTTCCTTAAGTTTGTAAATTTTAATACAAATGCGTTGATCATGAACTTCGTATGGCACTAAAGACATTCTTGCAATTTTGAACTCCAAATTTTTCCTTCAAACTACAAAATTTTCTTTAACAAGTGAAAAAAATTATTTATGACTAATAAATTTTCTTGAATTTGTCAAAAAAATATTCAATTATTTTGTGATCGGTGTGATGCCAGCGTTTGTAACACTATTTAGTTAAAATTTTCTTAAAATATTCAAAATTTTCTAAACTTAACCAAAAGTTTTCTTCCTGGTGCACGGATGAAAAAGGCTGTTTTTCATATGTTTGGCTATAAACATTATATGTTTGGAACAAAATTTTTAAACACAATATTTTTGAGTGCAAGCATATTATGTTCATAAACTAGCATAACATGTTTGGGACATATATGTTAATATGTTAGAACATATTATGTTTGGGACATAAAATGTTTGTAAATATAAAATGTTTGGATGCAAACATATATTAATTTAGAAATAGCCTATAAACATATATGTGTTTAGTAGCTTGGAGCGCTATTTAACAGGGAGCGATATTGAATTAAGTTGGTGGTTGTTGCTTGTTATTACAAAATTAACATTTTATTTTTCCTTGGGCAATTGATCAGCTACTTCTTTGATCCTTACAAACTGTGTGGTCCGCTGTTCGAATCCCCGTCCGGCAAAAGGTAAAATTAAAATAAAAAAAATCATACAATTGAATAATTTCTTCTACAATGTTTGTATTACAGAAAAAGGTGTTAAGAACTAAAAAATCTCGTGGAAGTGAGAAAGATGTGGGGGAATATACAATTGGGCAGAAACAAAATTTTGAGCATTCAGGTCGAAAACCTATGTTGTTAGCACCTATATTACCTGTTTATTTTCATAATTCGTCATGATTGTAAATATATAAATAAATAACTAAAATTTTGAGCACAATAATGTTTGGGAGAATTTTTTTAAGCATATAATATTTTTGGGTGCAAAATGCTTCCAAACATATTATATGTTCACATAATAACATATTGTTTTTTGGAAGACAACATTATTGAATTTGGATGCAAAAATACAAAATGTTTGAAAGTTAGACTACCCAAACATATATTGTTTAGACTAATATGCTTTCAAACATATTATATATTGGAAGAGATCAAACATATAAATGTTTGGGCAATACCCAAAAATGTATATGCTTGAAGCAAAATATGTTTGGGAGTATATGTTACAGAAGCGATTTTTTGTGAGCGTGTGGGCTCACTATTTTTTCAGTGTAAGAAAACAACACAGCTGAAGCTAAGCGTGTCTATCTGTTACTCGACAAAACACTATGAGTCGATGTATGTTATTTTGTAAAAAAAAAGAAATTGGTCAATTACAGAAATCTTATGTGGACTTATGTTGTTTTGTAAAGCAATCTGCTCAAAATCACAGAAAGATGCGCCTTGAAAAACTACAAACAACATAAAATTTTTGAGAAATTGTCCTATCTCAACTTATGGTGTTTTGCCATAAGTCTAAAGAATTTTAGTAAACTAGTGGTTGAAAATTCCCAATAAATTCCATTGCTGTATTAACAGAAGCTGTTGTTGAGTGAAAATTAAAATTTAAAATAAAAGTGGTGTTACATATTTTTTTAAATTTAATTTACCAACTGCATTTTTTAAAGCAGCAAATAGCTTTGTTGATTTATTTTATTTTATTTTGAAAACATGAAATATACGAATACATAAAAGAATACATAAGAAAGTTTGTTTGGAAAAAAGTATGGACATTCTGTGATAAACGTTGACTCTTTTAAAGGATGTTATGGCCTAACTCAAACGTGTTTTGTTTAGATCTCAGCATTTTTTTCTGTAATACAAACAATGTAGGAGAAATTTTTCACTCCATCCATATTGTAACCAAACATACTATCCACTGAGCCATTTTATTTGCATCAACACGCAATTATCGTTATAGCCATCGACGCATACAGTCAAGAAGTTCTATTTATAGGCCACATTGTTGGGCACCCACAAGCCAATGTAAAGAAACTTTGTTTAAAAATTAAACAACGTTTGTCGGGCCCCCTCTATTTACTAACGACCATATAAAGCTCTTGGAAATAGGCTTGCCAGATGGCCCGGATTCGCCTGGATTGTACCGGAATTTCGCCTCCAGGAGGAGTCCCGAATCTTTCACAAGATTTGCCAAAATTCCCGGAATTTCAATTGCTCAAGGCATTTGTTTTAATTTTTCTCATTTCCAAGAAAAGAAAACGATTTGAAATTAAATCGCTTTACAAAATATTTTTAGTTTTGGATTTTCATACTTTTTAAATGTACATTTGTCTGGCAGATTTTTTTCATTCAATCTCATCACTAACAAAAACAAATCAAATGACTATCACTGTCTTTCCAATCATCAGCTGTCACTTGAACAGTAAATGTAAAAAATATACGCGCATATCTAATTTTATTTAAAATTCATGGTTTTGCTATGAAATTTATTTTTACAAATTATAATTATCAGTTCTCGGTTAGGGTCCAACTCTATTCAAGTCTGTATTCCCTGCCAACATTTCAAAATCGATTTTATCCCTATCACTACCATAGACTTTTTAGTGACACTATAACAATCGCCAACTGTGATGCGAAATATACCCAAATGCATGTCCATGGCGATACCCAAATTATGCAAATTTACCAAAAGAAATGCCAAGTGATAAATATGGGCTACTGTTTTCGACAAATGTGACTGTTTTTGCTTGTCCCGACAAATCCTGGAATTTACGGCGCAATGTCCCGGATTTCGACAGCCTTCATCTGGCAACCCTACTTCGAAACCGATATAATGTAGGTTTATATATATTCCAAAAATTTTGGCACCATTTGGAAGGGGTGTTCGGCATTGTATAGAACTATATTAAATATTTACTACGAAGCCTCAAATTGTATCTTATGTGAGACACTAAGAACAGAACAGTGCGTATGTTATGGTAAAATACGTCATAAATGTATTTCAAATACCTTACAGTTTACGACAGATCATCTCTGCCTATTGCACACAAAGAAGAAACATGATTGCCACGATCATATTCGAAGGACAAAATAGTATGATAGGAGCTATTTTTGCGGCGAACATAGTTCTAAGAAAAATATAATTGTCCTCATCTAAAATGTTATTGTATTGAAATTAAAAGACAATGGGCACGATCTAAAATGTTATGATCTTTATAAAAAAATGTTGTCGTTGAAAAAAGAGCGTCATTTGAGAAAAAAGACAGCAGTAACTTTTTTTATTTATTTACTAAATAATTCCTTGTTTATTTATACATTCAATAAAAAAAGTGAACTCTCTATTTCTCTAAAGCCAATTTAACTTTATTTTAGTTCATGGAATTATTATGTTTGGAGAAAGTTTCCTTTATTCTAATAATTTTTGCGTACGTTTATTAAATGAACTAAAAAACAAATTATGCATAAAGATTTACTAAATTCGCATTTCTCAAAAAATAGTTCATTATTTCTTTAAATTTGTAAAATTTACTACAAATGCGTCAATAATGAAATTTTTATGTCACTAAAGACATTCTGGAACTCCAATTATTTCCTTTAAACTACAAAATTTTCATTAGAAATTTTGATTTTATTCGATCTTACTTTTATCGAATAGAAAATAATTAATCAAGCTTGAGATTGTTTTTTGCATACGTAAGTGTATAATGTAATTCCTTTTGTTTTTCCTGTTCTCCTGATACTTGTTAATATACAATTGTTAAAACCTTTAATTATTTATAAAAATTTGTAAACTAAAACCAATAGTTGTTATTAGCATAAACCACTAAAATTATTTGCAATTTGACAAACAATTTTGGGAAAGAATTTTACAAGTCATGATTACAAATTATCAAACCACTTTTATTGTAGATCGACTCCTGATGAAGCAATTCAATGTAATTGCGAAATATTGAAAAATAAAGAAACCAATACATACAAAAAACGATCTCAAGCTTGATTAATTATTTTCTATTTTACAAAATTTTCTTTAAGAAGTGCATAAAATTAAATATGTCTAATAAATTTTCTTGAATTTGTTGAAAAATATTTACTTATCTTTGTGATATCGGCGAGATGCCAGCGTTTGTAATACTGTTTAGATACAATTTTCTAAAAAGTTTCTAAATTGAACCAAAAATTTCTTCCTGGTGCGTTCACTGTTTTTTCAGTGTATTTATAATATCGTGCAAGCAAACATCACATATTTTTATACACTCTACGCCGCACAGAGGGGCAAAATCGCAAAAATGGAGATTAATTAAACTACTTACCCGATTTTAAAAATTCTTTCACTATTGTAATGCTACGTTATCGCTGAGTGACATAGGTTACACATCTTTTGGAAAAGTGGGCGGTGCCACTTCCACTATTAAAAATAGCTCTGGCCACAGTAATGAACCGACTGTCATGAAACTTTTCCAATTTTTTACTGTTGATCTGCTAATAGTCCTTGCTTATACTTGGTTTAGTTGGGCGTGGCACCGCCCAATCAAATGTGTAACGGATATATCTCATGAACTATCAGTGGTATGAATATGAGATTTGGTATATATGTTGATCGTACAGTATGAATTACATCCAAGGTGGAATAGGGCGGTGACACGCCCCTTTTATTTTTATTACAATAACGTTGACGAAAGGGGTATTATTGTATCATACATGTACACGCAGACAAGAAACATGATTATCACAATCATATTCGAAGAGCAAAATGGTTCTAAGAAAAATAAAATTGTCCTCATCTAAAATGTTATTATATTGATAAAAAGAATTTTGTTTCCATTGAAAGACAATGGTCACGATCTAAAATGTTATGGTATTCGTCAAAAATATTTTTCTTCCAGTTAAAAGAACATGGTCACAACCTAAAATGTTTTGATCTTTATGAAAAAACTTTTTTCGTCGTCGAAAAAGGACGCCACTTGAGAAAAGAAAACACAAAATTAATTTGGTTCAATTTCAACAATAAGTAATCATTCCATATTAAATTCGTGCCCATCAAATGTACCAAACAAAAAGCAGCTACATTTATTTCAATTACACTTTCCTTTTTTGTTTTCACATAAAACCACGTGTCACTTCTGAATAAATAAATTAACACAAAACACATTAATTCCATATTCTCCGTCCATTCAAAGAAACAATCAACACACGACTGACGCGCAAAATGAAAATCGTGTGTACCTGCTCAATGTTTTTAAATGGTCACGAAAACAATCTTTATGGCAATGTAATGGTTCTGGACATGTCTATACGTAACCTAAAAAAAAACTTTTTTCTCTGCAAAAAAGTAAACAAATTGAATGGTCAGGTACATGATTTTCCCAACCATGTAATGGTCTCAAATTCTATCATTTAAACATAGAATAGAACGGCATTTGAGAACCATTTAAATGTTTATTGGCAACATACATTTTTCTCCGCTCGAAAATTATTTTTACAAAGACAAAATACATGGTTTTCGCGACAATTACCTACTCTAGATAAGGATTAGATGGATGCGGCAACCATGTCCAAACATGTTTTTTCTGTGCGTGTATCCAAAGCAGATATTAAATTTGTTATTCAAATAGCTTGTTCCTTCATGTCTACAAAGTAGGAAAAAAAGTTTATACATAAGTTTTTATATATATCGTTTTATATTATATGTGTTTCTGACACAATATATGTTTCTGTTGCCACGTTGCTCAAAACTGAATGCGAAACTAGTAGATCTACTATTGATTTTGCAAGTTGGTGAAATTTTTCTTTTTTTGCAATTTTGATTTGCCAGATAGGATTGAATCTGAACTAAGTAGGAACCTATTTAATATACCTATATATAGGTAAGCCTATATAATTAGAGAGCCAGAATTGAAATATGGGGGCGCTTTATATGGGGACTTCATACAATTATGAACCGATATGGACCAATTTTTGTGTGATTGGGGATCGGTTTATATGAGGGCTATATACATGGACATAGTTTGACATGGTTGTTAGCGGCCATATACTAGCATAATGTACCATATTTCAACTGAATCGGGCGAAATTTGCTACTCCAACAGGCTTCAAAATTAAATCTGGGGGCTATATGTGATTATGGACCGATATGGACCAATTTTGGCATGGTTGTTAAAGATCATGTACTAACACCACGTACCAAATTTCAACCGCATCGGGTGAATTTTGCTTCTCCAAAAGGCTTCGGAGCTCAAATCAGGGGATCGGTTTATATGGGGGCTATATATAATTATTAACGGATATGGACCAATTTTTGTATGGTTATTAAGGGCCATATACTAACGCCACGTATCAAATTTCAACCGGATCAATGAATTTTGCTCATCCAAGAGGCTCCGGAGGTAAAATCTGTGGATCGGTTTATATGGGGGCCATATATAATTATGGTCCGATATAGACCATCTCTTGCATGGTTCTTAGAGTCCGTATATACTAACACCACGAATCAAATTTCAACCGGATCGGATGAATTTAGCTCCTCCAAGAGGTTCCTGGGGTCAAATCTGGAGATCGGTTTATATGGTTGCTATATCCCAGCAAAAAAAAATTGAAGTTCTTCTCAAGGCACAACTTTAAAAGAACTTCCGAAAATGCCCTCCCAAAGATGTTCTTTATATCAACTGCAAAGGAAGTTTATTTGAGGCAATTTTTTATCTGGCTTTTTTCATATTTTTAATGGGCAATTATTTTTTTGGTTTCAAATGGGTTAAAAACAGATTAAGAATTAATAAAATGATACAAATTATTTAAATTTAGCCGAAAAAAAGTTTAAATCCTTTCTAGAAAAATTGCGATTTTTTTAAAATATTTTATGACAAACGTTCCAGACAAGCGTTATAATGCACTAAAAATCATAAAAAAATTTAATTGTTTATTGGCAAAATATCACAAAATTTCTTAATTCACATCCAAACCAAATTCACATCACCTCACACCTTAAGAAGTGATGCAAAATCAGTGCAGCTGCTGTTGAAATGGTGAACATCCGTCCTATGACAAGCCCAAGTTAAAATCATCACTTCTGCGTCAATTTGGCACCACTCCCGGATCCAAAAAGAAAATTTTCACTACTTTTTTCGCAACACTTTTTTTTCTGGGATATAATTATGGACCGATATGGACCAATTTTTGCATGGTTATTAGAGACTATATACGTACACCACGTACCAAATTTCAACCGGATCGGATGCAATTTGCTTCTTTAAGAGTCCAATCTGGGGGTCAGTTTATATGGTGGCTATACGTAAAAGCGGTCCAATATGGCCATCCGACTTACATCAATAACAACTAGTTATGCCAAGTTTCAAGTCGATAGCTTGTTTCGTTCGGAAGTTTGCGTAATTTCAACAGACGGACGGACGGACATACTTAGATCGACTCAGAATTATTGGATCTTAGAGCAATATTTCGATGTGTTACCCACCATGGGGTATATTACCCCATGGTGGAGGGTATAAAAATAAGTCGGTAAATAAGTTTTCCTTCCTGACGCTATAACTCGAGAACGCACAGTCTGATTTCCACGGTTTTGCATTCGTTGCAAAGGTCTCGGGCTCTGTTATTTCGTCGAAAACTGTGAATCGCCACAAATGCCAACCATATCGAGAAGCATGCCAACATTTGGATTTGCTGGAGAATGATGCTCATTGGGATTTAACACTTGCGGATTCAGTTGTTTCATCAAATGCGTATCCAATACGAACGCTGTTCGCAATTATCATCACCACATGTTTTCCTTCACAACCAATTCAGTTATGGAACAAATACAAAGACGACATATGTGAAGATATTTTACATCGCTTGCGCATTCAAACAGGCACATAGCCGACGAAATCTACAATTAAGGATTTATTCTGATTGAAGATCATTGCTTGACTATTGCAAACAAGCTACTGATTGAAGTTCGAATTATTGTGCCAAATCGATCGATGCATTCAACCAAGAATTAAATCGAGACTGCAATACAATGTTGATACATTGCAGGAATTCCTTCGAAATAATGGACCGTTGCTGAATGAACCGCTAAAACAAGTATACGAAACATTAATGCAAGCGTTGGGCAATAATACTGCTGGTCAATTCTTCCTGGATGCCCCTTGAGGAACGGGCCAAACATTTGTCATTTCATTGATTTCGGCCACTATTCGATCAAGATGTGACATAGCTTTGGCGATAGCATCATTAGGAATTGCGGCGACTCTTCTAGATGGCGTTCGTACTGCACATTAAGTTGCCATACAATTTAAACACAACTGATACTCCAACATGAAATATTTCCCAAACCAGTGCAATGGGAAAATTGTTGAGGCAATCCAAGCTCATTGTTTGGGATGAGTGCACAATGGCACATAAGAAATCACTTGAAGCACTTAACTTCAAACTGAATGATCTATGGCGCAGTAACAACATCTCTGGCGGTTTGATGATATTCTTGGCAGGCGATTTCAGGCAGACGTTGCCAGTAATTCCCCGTGGAACACCTGAAGATGAATTGAATGCTTGCCTGAATTTATCACCTTTATGGAATAACGTTAAAACATTATTGCTAACTACTAATATGAGAGTTCAACTTCAGAATGATCAAAGTGCTGCACAACTTTCCAAACAATTGCTAGCTGTTGGAAATGTAAAAGTCTCAGTTGAGGCGACATCTGGATTAATTACTCTTATCAGCAACTTTTGCCGATTTGTGGACTCTCAATTAGCTCTTATTGAAAATGTTTTCCAAACAGTAGTGAGAATTATCAGAATTACGCTTGTTCAAGTCAACGAGCAATTCTTGCCGCAAAGAATAATGATGTACATGCACTTCAATGAAACAGATAATTTGCGGACACGTATAACGCTTCGATTCCGTAATTACTTTGATTTACTTTCATTTACTTAGACAAGTTGAATTAAATATTACTTAATTCATTAAGGTTGAATTACACACCATACGTCAATCCGTGCGTTGATGGAAGGGTTGATTTCTTCTGTTTGCGGCAGACTATTCGAGCTTTTGATTGCAAAGAGAAGTCTCAACTGTTCAATCATCGGACGCATTGTACGCATTGAACGCATGGTATGTAATTCTACCTTTACTGTTGTGAAATGAAATACAATTTTTCCTCTTCAAATATAAAACAAAATAAAAAATTTTTCTTCACCTTATAAACACCAAGCGAAATGTTACGTACACCCAGAAAAAAGTGACCCCTTCTTTAAGTTAAAATGAACTAATTGTGAAGAAAGTTGAACTTCGTATAGCGCCAAAGACATTTTTGTTTTTTTGAACGATGTGATTTTCGTTGAAATTAGGTAGATACATTCCATATATTAGTTAACATTTTCCTATATTTATGTACCACTATACTACAGAATGAAAAAATTTAACTGAATTGAATTTATATATGGAATGATTTTATTGACCTTTTTCATTCATTTGGACAAAATCTTACATATTTGTGGTAAACCTCTTACTTCAAATTTAGAACTGCTTACCTTCGTTTTTAAATACAATTGTATGTATTTACATAGGCAATTTTTCTTCAATAAAATACACGTTTTATTAATATATTAAATATATTTATTAAGAATCAACAACATCGACTAGCCTTGAAATATTAATTTATTATTCCACTATTTCCAATTTCCATGTAATCTCATCAAATGTAAAACGCATTTTTTCCTTCTTCTTGTACCTTTCACTTTTAATAAGTTGATGCGTAACGAGTTTGTCCTCCTTTTACAATTTCAATACCTACAAATAAAAAAAATCGTAAACCAATTTTTCACAAAAGGTTAGCGTCACTGAATGTTACCTGTTAATTGAAGATTCCAAAATGAAGACGAATGAAGGGGTTGTTATTCTGTTTTCTTTCTTTATACACCATCACGATCATAGTTTTTTCTCACTAATTTAAAATAACAAATATTTTATATATTTTATTTATTATATTATTTTACTATATTATTTTTTAACAATCCCTCCGAATACTATAACAACTAAAAAAACAACCCACGCGCAAACATACCGATTACATCGATGACAGTTATCGATTACAGGTAGATAAAAGAAATATAGGAAAATTTCCCATATTCTAACAAGTGTGTCTCCTTAAGTTTTAAAAGGATTGAATACTTCTTAGTACGAATGAACTAAAATATTTTTCTATGCCAAGTGTTATTCGTATGTATGATAAGTTTTCTATAATAAAGTAAGTAAGAATTATCATTTTATAAGAAATTATACTAAATTTGAGGAAACTTGGTTTTAGTTCATATCTTGTTTATTTTTACGAATGCTTTGTTATCAGTGAATAAAATTTTCGTGTTCAGTAGTAAATTCTTATACCCAGCGAAGAAAACAGTATTAGTAAAATGCCATGCCTTATTCTAGTTAATGAACTATTCCTAACTGCTTTAAGTTTAGGATGGTTTTACTGAAGCAAGTAAATTTTATTATTTTAAACAAAAATTTAACTTAATGGAAATAAATTGGCTAAACTAAATTGATGAACATTTTTTCCTTTAGTTCCGAAGGCACTTTTTTCTTGGTGTAAAACGAAGCTAGCAAAACTAATAAAACTTTGCTAGTATTTCCATAAATAACATAACCTCGGATAAAGTCAGTTGGTTGTATGCAAGTCAGGAAATTCTTAATAAGATTACTGCACTTTCTTATAACGAAAACTTAGAAAAAGCTCAGGAAAGTAAAACTCGATTATATAGTCATTTTGATCTCATCGCCGGTGTCATGTATTGCTACGAAAATGTTACTCTCGATCAAATTACTTAATGAAAGACAGGGAGACCTATTTTGGTTGAACCGAAACAAACATGTTACATAACAAGACCAGCGATGCTCGTTATGTAACTTGGGAGAAATCGAAACAATTAACTACATCTTAGGCAAACGTCCAGTGCTAAATGAGATACTCTTGAGATGCTTTAATCGATATATTATCTCACAATGAAATAATTCATGGAGGTGAAGATTTTTGCTGGTTACTCGTAGCTTTGTTCAAGTATTTAAAAAAGCTTTAATTATAGAAAATTTTTGATAAATGAACTCAATTATTTAATTGAATTGATTTTTCCGGCAGAAGGGTTTTAAAAACAATGCTGTATTATTCTAATATATATTTTGGTAATGTTAAAAGAACACTTGAATTAAATTAAAATTGAAATACGTATATAATTCAGTTCTTGATCGGTATATATAGGGAAGTCTACAAATAATTACGATCCGATATGAATTTTTGCGCTGTAATTAGAGATCCAGAATTGAAACTGGGAGGTCGCTTTATACAATTATAAACCGATATGGACCAATTTTTGTGTGATTGGGGATGGGTTAATCTGGCATGGTTAGCGGCCATATACTAGCACAAAATCATCCCCATCCAAATAAGTTTGCAAAACTGTGATGCTTAATACGAAAGTTCTTCTTATTTGGATCTGAAAAATGGAGGAAGAACACTACAGAGGAAATAGGCTACAGTTGTCAAGCTTGGATGGGCCCACGTCATGGTCTGGGGATGATTTTTGGCTAATGGGCTAGGTCCACTGGTCCACTTAATGGTATAATGGATAGTTGGGTATACAAAAACATTCTCGAAGATGTTATGTTACCATATTCGGAATGGGAAATGTCGTCTCGTTCTAAGTTTCAACAGGATAACGACCCAAAACTAACGAAAAACACACTTCAAAGCTGGTAAAAACGTGGATTCCGCATTACAATATTAATTTTATGTAGTGGTCTTCCCAATCACCGCATCTTAATCCGATCGAAATCCTTTGTGGATAAAAATATTTATCAGAATTATGTTAGAAATAGGACTATTTTTTCATGCGAATTTATCCTATACGGCAAGAAATCTTTACTAAAAATAAAATAAAAATTGATTAATAAATGGATTGGTATGTTATATGTTCGTGTTGAAAACAACTTAATACGATAGAAAGTTCGGCCGGGCCTAATCTTAATAGTGAAAATCGATTACTAGCAGATTGCACATAATTACGAACCACCCTAGTTGTGGATATTAAATTCACAATTCGCCAAATGCCTTGGAGTTGTCTAGGTTAGGTTAGGTTAGGTGGCAGCCCGATATATCAGACTCACTTAGACTATTCAGTCCATTGTTCACCAATGTGGTATCGAACTTCTCTCTTATCACTGAGTGCTGCCCGATTCCACGTTAAGCTCAATGACAAGGGACCTCCTTTTTATAGCCAAGTCCGAACGGCGTTCCACATTGCAGAGAAACCACTGCAGAGAAAGCTTTGAAACCCTCAGAAATGTTACCATGTTTTTTGGTGTTCGGTCGAAGCAGGAATCGAAATCGCAAAAAACGGAGATTAATTAAACTACTTATCCGATTTTAAAAATGTTTTCACTATTATAATTCTAGTTACGTTATCACTGAGTGACATAGGCTACACATCTTTTGGAAAAGTGGGCGGTGCCACACTCACTATTAAAAATAACTCTAGCGGCATACATTTGCCATCATGACAGCCTTCTCACGCAGTAAGAGCTTGCAGGTAGCCAGTGGCATACCAACAGATTCTACTTCCCCTGGAATATGTAAGGTAGTTCCTAGCCTTGCTAGCTCATCTGCTTCGCAGTTCCCCGGTATGTTCCTATGGCCAGGCACCCATATTAGGTGAATATTGTGCTGCTCAGCCATCTCATTGAGAGATTTGCGGCAGTCGATGGCCGTTTTCGAGTTGAGGAACACAGAGTCCAAGGATTTTATTGCAGGTTGACTGTCTGAGTATATATTAATGTCAATATTGCTTGGAGCATTACTTCTCAGCCAATTCACCACTTCTCTTATTGCCAATATTTCAGCCTGAAAAACACTACAGTGATCAGGTAATCTTTTCGCTATTCGAAGTTCCAAATCTTTAGAATATACTCTGAAACCCACTTGTCCATCCAATTTGAACCATCAGTGTAGAATCTATATATCTTTTATAACCCGGGGTCCGTGTACACCACGCCTCACTGTTGGGAGTTAGAGTTTCAAACTTTTTGTCGAAAAGTGGTCTCGCCAAAGTGTAATCCACTACGTTAGGCACATTATTTTGAGGACGGAACTGTGACCGTAACTTTGTTCCTACCACAGCGATAGCCGGAGCAACCTGTACTGTTAATCTGGTAATAGTCCTTTGCTGTACTTGGTTATGATTGGGAGTGACACCTCCCATCGTACAGTACGAATTACATCCAAGGTGGAATAGGGTGGTGCCACGCCCCTTTTTAAAAAATGTTCTGGCTCAGTCTGTTTTTTTTTGGGAAAAAATTAATACAATTTTCACTTAGAAATCAATTTATTTTTATTATAATAACGTTGACGAAAGGGGGATTGTTGTATAATATATGTAACTAAATTTGGAACCCAAAGCAGATATTAAAAGTTTATACACGGACGAAAAAACCTAGAGAGTATGCTGCAAGTAAAATAATGGAAGTAACCAATTAGCGCCTTAAAAATATATCCACAAAAAGAAAATTTCATTAAATTTTTTTACTACTAGTATATGCCCTAAAGTGAAATATAATATGTTTGAACAACAATACAAACAATATTTTGTTTGGACCAATCGTGAAAATATATATGCTTGAAGCAAAATGTGTTTGGGGTATATGTTACAGAAGCGATTTTTTTGAGGGTGTACATAAGGTTTTATATATATCGTTTTATATTATAAGACATATGTATTTTAAAATATATTTCCAAAGTCATCAAACTCCAAAGCATTGTCCTCCATATAATCATCGTCGTCATCTGTTGCATGATTTGTGCCTTCTGGTGCCACGTTCGTCAAAACTGAAAGCGAAACAAGTAGATCTACCACTGATTTTGGAAGTTGGAGGATTTTTTTTTTGCAATTTTGATTTACCAGATAGGATTGCATCTTAACTAAGTAGGAACCTATTTAATATGTCTCAATGGCGATCCTCTCGACTATATGTGCGAGAAAAATGTTCTCTGTAGTTCTTACAATCTTTGTTTCAGGCAACCCACACTGAAAAAAATATTGTCGTGAGATCAAAGATTTTATGTCTTTAAAATACGAATGCAAATTTTGCTTAGCATAGAAGACGCATTTCTCTAATATAAAGTTTTTTTCCTTGTCCAAAATTCGATAAACTTTTCAATGAAGTCGTATTGTCCTTATAATTAAGTGATTGGACTTAGAAATGGGTATCATAACATGAAAGAAAAAATGTTTGGGCTAAGGTCAACTTGACTTTAATAATTCAGAAAAATTCTTCAAATTTAATGATATTGTCTTTATATTTGTTGTATTTTTGCATCTTGACTACAAAGCAAAAAATTTTTCAAATATAGGACATGTTTTCCAACACTTTATTTCAACGATGTTTTTAACTTAAAACATAGTTAGCATAATTTCTACTAGAAGTCGAGACTTAATTTAGAAAATAATGCTGTCGTTAACTCGTTTTTAAATGACTTTGATAGCATATGAAGAAAACAGCAGAAAAAATGAAAAATTAAAATTTGCTTCCTAGAAGCAAATACGTAAAACCCAAATTTAAAAGAGAATTGTGTTTTAAAAGTATCCTTACTTGTATTCTTCGCTTCTTTGGCTCGGAATCAATACCAAAATTTTTAAAGTAAAGACAAAGTCTTTGGAACCGGGCATGCTTTTTTTTTCAGTGCAGGAACCCAATCACAAGTTTTACATCTTTTCAACACGTTTGACATTTTCACATTTCAATACACAACACATAACACCCCAGCAAAAAAATTTGGAAGTTCTTCCAATGGCATAACTTTAAAAGCACTTCCAAAAGATGTACTCCCAAAGATGTTATTTATTTCAACTACACCGAAAGAATTCTCTTCGTTAATTTTACGAAGAATTCTTCATTAACTAGTCTTCCTGAATTCTTCATTAAAATAACGAAATTTTCATTCATTTTCGTAAATTTTACGAAGAACATTTTATGAATATACGAAAGTTCTACGAAACATTCTATATTAACTTTTCTTCGTACAAAGTTCGTACTTTTAACGAAACTTTCTTCATATTTCATGAATTTTGTGAAGAAGTTTTTACAAATATTTTACGAAACATTCTGCGTTAAAATTTCTTCATAAAAAGTACGAACCATTTTCTTTGAAATAACGAAGAAGTTTCACTAAAGTTGTAAAATTTCCGTTCGCGACATAAAATTGTCTTTTACAGGGTGATTTGTTAAGAGCTTGATAACTTTTTTTTAAAAAAAACGCATAAAATTTGCAAAATCTCATCGGTTCTTTATTTGAAACGTTAGATTGGTCCATGACATTTACTTTTTGAAGATAATTTCATTTAAATGTTGACCGCGGCTGCGTCTTAGGTGGTCCATTCGGAAAGTCCAATTTTGGGCAACTTTTTCGAGCATTTCGGCCGGAATAGCCCGAATTTCTTCGGAAATGTTGTCTTCCAAAGCTGGAATAGTTGCTGGCTTATTTCTGTAGACTTTAGACTTGACGTAGCCACACAAAAAATAGTCTAAAGGCGTCAAATCGCATGATCTTGGTGGCCAACTTACCGGTCCATTTCTTGAGATGAATTGTTCTCCGAAGTTTTCCCTCAAAATGGCCATAGAATCGCGAGCTGTGTGGCATGTAGCGCCATCTTGTTGAAACCACATGTCAACCAAGTTCAGTTCTTCCATTTTTGGCAACAAAAAGTTTGTTAGCATCGAACGATAGCGATCGCCATTCACCGTAACGTTGCGTCCAACAGCATCTTTGAAAAAATACGGTCCAATGATTCCACCAGCGTACAAACCACACCAAACAGTGCATTTTTCGGGATGCATGGGCAGTTCTTGAACGGCTTCTGGTTGCTCTTCACTCCAAATGCGGCAATTTTGCTTATTTACGTAGCCATTCAACCAGAAATGAGCCTCATCGCTGAACAAAATTTGTCGATAAAAAAGCGGATTTTCTGCCAACTTTTCTAGGGCCCATTCACTGAAAATTCGACGTTGTGGCTCGTTAGTAAGTCTATTCATGATGAAATGTCAAAGCATACTGAGCATCTTTCTCTTTGACACCATGTCTGAAATCCCACGTGATCTGTCAAATACTAATGCATGAAAATCCTAACCTCAAAAGAATCACCCTTTATAATGAGCTTGTGTGTATTCCTTTATTCTATTTTTTTATGCAAGTCTATGCTACTTCTCATTTGGGTGATAGCGCGCTATGAATAAAAGTGAAGCAATAAAACTGAAAATTATTCAATAACTTAAGATGTAAAGTAGTGATGTAATTTTTCACACTTGCAACTACAACCAAATGCACTTTCGACTATAAATTTTTTTTTTTCTAAAAGTTCGAACATTTTTCAGAAAAAAGTACTAAAGTTTTTCATAAAAAGTACGAACATTTTTCATAAAAACTACCAAAATTTTTCATAAAAAGTACGAAACATTTTCATAAAAAGAACGAAATTGTTTCATAAAAAGTACGAAGATTTTTCATAAAAAGTACGAAGTTTCTTCATAAAAAGTACGAATTTTTTTGTTACAAACTACGAAAATTTTGGAAGAACTTTTCTTCGTAAAAAGTACGAAATATTTCGTACTTTTAATAAAAAGTTTCTTTGGTTGTAAAACAATGACAAATTTCGTACTTTTAACGAAATTTTTCGTTCTTTTTACGAAGAAAATTCTTTCGGTGTACACAGAGAGTTCTTTTTATTCAATTATTTATAACTCGCTTTTTTGTTATTTTTAATGGGTAAATTTAATTTTTTTGTTTTCTAAATGTTAAAAACAGAGTAAGCCTTAATAAAATGGTGCAAATTATTGAAATTTTGTCGAAAAAAAATCAAAATCCATTCAAGAATTATTTCGGACAAGCGTTAGAATGCATTAAAAATAATAAAAAATTATAAAAATTATTTATTTGTCAAAATATGACAACATTTTTTAATTCACATCCAAAACACTGAATTTGAATCACAGAATAAGAATTGATGCAAATTCCATGCAACGGCTGTTCAAATGGTGGACATCCATCCTATGACAAGCCCGTGTTAAATTCATCGCTTCTGCGCCAATTTTGCACTACTTCCGGATCCAAAAAGAACATTTTCACTACTTTCTTGGCGACGCTTTTTTTACTGGGACACAATAACAAATACTCTTATCATTGTAACACACAGTTGCTAACGATATATAAAAACAAAAATTATAGCGAAGAAAAAGCTAACAAAAGACAAGAACTTGTGTTTTTTGCTTGAGTGATTATTTTCACAGTTAATTTAATAAAAAAATTTCGCGCAAAAAAAGCGCAACATTTTATTACTTAATACACCCTTACAAAAATCGCTTCTGTAACATATACTCCCAAACATATTTTGCTTCAAGCATATACATTTTTGGGTATTGCCCAAACATTTATATGTTTGATCTCTTCCAATATATAATATGTTTGAAAGCATATTGGTCTAAACAATATATGTTTGGGTAGTCTAAGTTCCACACATTTTATATTTTTGCATCCAAATTCAATAATGTTGTCTTCCAAAAAACAATATGTTATTATGTGAACATATAATATGTTTGGAAGCATTTTGCACCCAAAAATATTATATGCTTAAAAAAAATTCTCCCAAACAATATTGTGCTCAAAATTTTATTTATTTATTTATATATTTACAATCATAATGAATTATGAAAATAAACAGGTAATATAGGTGCTAACAACATAGATTTTCGACCTGAATGCTCAAAATTTTGTTTCTGCCTAATTGTATATTCCCCCACATCTTTCTCACTTCCACGAGATTTTTTAGTTCTTAGCACTTTTTTCTGTGATACAAACATTGTAGAAGAAATTATTCAATTTTATGATTTTTTTATTTTAATTTTACCTTTTGGCGGACGGGGATTCGAACAGCGGACCACACAGTTTGTAAGGATCAAAGAAGTAGCAGATCAATTGCCCAAGGAAAAATAAAATGTTAATTTTGTAATAACAAGCAACAACCACCAACTTAATTCAATATCGCTCCCTGTTAAATAGCGCTCCAAGCTACTAAACACATATATGTTTATAGGCTATTTCTAAATTAATATATGTTTGCATCCAAGCATATTATATTTACAAACATTTTATGTCCCAAACATAATATGTTCTAACATATTAACATATATGTCCCAAACATGTTATGCTAGTTTATGAACATTATTTGCTTGCACTCAAAAATATTGTGTTTAAAAATGTGTGTTCCAAACATATAATGTTTATAGCCAAACATATGAAAAACAGTCTTTTTCATCCGTGTATGAAAGCCTAGGAATTATTTATAAACATTTTTTGTTTACACAATTTTTGTAGAACAACGCTAAAATACTTGAGGTTGAAGATTCCATAGTGAAAATATTACTTTTGGCTTGCGAAATACTGTATATTAAGCTCCGAAATATACCGAATTAAAAAAAAACACTACTTTGCGCGAATAGCTCAAAAATTATTTAACTTCAACACAATGCAGCGTGACAAGTAAACAACATATGACTTTGAAATTTTCAGTAGTGATGTAGAATTTTATATACTTTAATCAGATACTAAGTATTTTTCCAAAAAAAAATAAATTTTTCAATTAATCTCCATTTTTTTTTTTGATTTTGAGACTCTGTGCCACGTGTGTGCAAGGCGGGCATGATAAGCATTGTATCACGGTGGCTCCCTTGGAATGGTCCAGCCCAGGACTTCTTAAACTTTTTTGTTATGTGGCCCATTTTTGTAATTTTTAGTGACTCCAAGAAAGTATAATTTAATTTTGAAAATGCAGGTTCTAATGATTTTATATAGAATGTATTTAAAATAATATGAATGTATACAGATGAACATATTTACTATAAATTTCTTATTACAAAAAATTAAAATTAATATCAAAATTCAGAAACCAAACGAAAAATGCGTATGTATGTCCACGTAAAAATTAAAATGAATTCATAATTCAGAAGCAAAAACTAAAAAAGAAGTATATAATTAATGCGATGGATGTGCTTGCATTAATTAATTAGATCCAATCTAGGGATTATTTCAGATAGCGCAGGTCTCAGGGCTGTTTCAACAATAGTAAGGCAAGAACGATTTTTTGATTTAATTGCAACAAGCGTTGGAAACGCTGATTCGCACAAGTATGTGGTAGAAAATGGCAGTAGCATTTTGATCGCTAAGTCGGAGAGTATTGAAAATTCGCCTTTAACCTTGATCCATAAAGAATTTAAG